>NC_087514.1:21746434-21868934 GCF_963921805.1 Phalacrocorax carbo
TGACACAGATGAATTTCTGTTTATATGTTAAAAAAAAAATGCCACTTCTCATTTCACTCCTTCTTACTTACCTTTTAAAATATACGCTGCAGAACTGCATCGGTGCAATATCTTTTGCTGACACATATGATGAAACCATGATGAAAAATTATAAGCGAGTGTCTTATTCTGTCTGCATTTTCTATGAATGAATGATCCGAAGGGTGGAAGTATCCAAGTTCTCTGTGTGAGATTAACGCACCTGATTTGCAGCTGCTGCTCTTTTTGGAGGTGTGAAATGTGAAGGCACTGTAAAACACGACTGTGATCTACAAATGTTTTGCACTCATTTATTTACATTAATTTTGCTGTTTGCACAAATAGACAAAGGGTATGGGGCAAAGGAAGAGCAAAGTATTCCTATTTTTTACCCCAAAATTATTCTCAGTGAACTGAGGCAATGTAATTCTCTTCTGTGCAGAGAACTGATATATTTACACATCTGTGACCAAGGGATGATATCTAACAAGCAGTCACTGCTTGCTGCTTTCAAATAGTAAACTAACCTAAATTATGCCAAAACAGATAAGGGGCGTGCTTTATTTCCCTATTTATTAATACTGTGAGAAGGTGACACATTTACATGATATTTGTACTGCTCCTATTTTTGTAGCAGACTCATAAAACTCATAAAACTCTTTGGACAAATTTGTGTTATCTCATCGTATGAGAAAGATTCAAACCTGTTTCACACTACACTAAAATGCAAATATTTTATCCATAAAAGAAAAGTTACTTTTCATTCAATAATGCACTGTATTATGGAACACAATTTTGCCTAAGTTCCTTTAAAAGCTTTAACTGCTGGCATTTCAAAAAACATTTCCAAACCTGACAGTCCTTCTGCACTACACGTGCAAACCAGATTCTGTGAGTTGTGTATGACCTCGTACAGGATACTGTTATAATAAATTATATGGATATTAATGACATT
Source organism: Phalacrocorax carbo (assembly GCF_963921805.1). NCBI lineage: Eukaryota > Metazoa > Chordata > Aves > Suliformes > Phalacrocoracidae > Phalacrocorax > Phalacrocorax carbo. The sequence continues at coordinate 21,747,408 of NC_087514.1, forward strand.
AAATGATAATAAGTGACAACTGTATGAAATAATTTCTTATTAATTACAGTGCTGATTAACTGCTATTCATATTCTTGTTAAAAAAACAAAGGAGCTGTGGCAGTTCTAGATTCATCAGTAGTTTTGATGACCCTTACTACTCAGCATTAAGTGTGGGAAATAATAAAATGTAATATGACTCTGCTTAGGTATAAATGCGAGATAATAGATGGCATTTTAGTCCAGTGGCCTCTATCAACAAACCAACAAGAGGATTGTACAGTTTTCCAATTTTTCACCATGAAATAGACCTTTGACCACCACCATAATTTAAAATTCTTTTTCATTTCCATTCTTGCAACATTCTAAAGCAGTGAGGAAGTTTTCAGAATGCTCATGAATCTTACATGCTAAAACTAACTCCACAGATCAATGGCTTCTGAACGTACAAAATGCTGCTGTATTTTCCGTTTTATAAGCATATTACCTAGTACAAAACTTCTGATGAGGGATCCTCAAAGCCATGGGGATCTGCGACACAAACGTATATTGTCTCTTATAGTCTTGTACACCAAAAAAAGGTGAAGATCTGTGCCAGCTACGTCAGCCGTCAAGATGACACTGACATTGCATTTTCTGTAACCAGCACAACGCAAGTGAGCAACGTGGTGCAGTCAGTATTATATCCAACCATGTTGACTCCCAGTTTCAACGGGCAGGTAGGAGTTTACAGCTGGGTCAGTAGCAGGTCATTGCCAAAATGAGTGAAGAGCAAGGCTTGAGCTCACACTTCAAGGTCTGCAAGATGCCATGTGCACTTACACTCCACTATAGTACATAAGGTAGAATTCATTTTCAAGTATGCACCTCTAACCAATTATGAAACAATTTAATGATTTAGCCAGTCTAACCAGAATCCATTTTAACCCTGCAAAACTTTGCTATTCCTTAACAATACCTTATTCAGTCACTTTATAATAAGAATTGAACTATCAAAAGTCACGAGCTTAATTTCATTGATTTATACAGTAAAGCAGATTTAAACTGACTCATGCTCCTCCAAACAAAAACTACGCAGTGCAAGACAATTGAACGCATTATGCATTGAAAATCTTTACAAAACCTTACAACATACCCGTTTTGTCTGAAATAGAGTGTTATTTTTCTAACTAGCTTAGGCTGAGACTTTAAACAGGATTTCATATATTTCAAGTAGAATTGTAAAATAGTCACAGTGTATTGAACGCTGTTCCTATACAGCAGATCTGATTTCACTGAGGCAAAAATGGGCCAAATGAGACATCTTTGGAGACCACAAACTGTTATCAGCCATTCTAGTAGACTAAGTATGTACAGGATGATCAAGTTTGATAGACTATGTAAGCTCATATATTTAAATCAGCAACACATGCAGCAACTTACGGGAAGGCAGAATTTTTACCCTATGTTGTCTTTCTTAAGTTCTTGTACCAAAGTGACAACTGAGCTTTACCATTCTAAATGCATGTTGACTTCATATATTCTTTGTGTGGCATACAGGTCACTGAGGTAGTATGAACATGAAGTACCCTAAGTTGCAGAAACAGCCTAATGGAGGCATCACAGAGCTATGCAGTTAAATTAGCCTTACTAATTTTTTTTCGTTTTTCTTTTCCCCTAACTTAGGCACACCTAAATACATTAAAACCATTTTTATTTAGCTAAATAACAGTTCTTCCCAAATCAAATTTCTCTACATAAAGCAGCTTAGAGAACTGGTTATCAGAAAGACATAGGAAGACTCAGGTAGGTAAAATGACAGATTATTATGAATATCCAGGAAGGCACACTTTTAACTGCTGTCGTCCAAGACCCTCTTAAGCTGATTTGACATGTGACCATATACCCCAGCAGTGCTTCCATATATTTTTCATAGAAGGCACACTAAATAAACTTTTCTGTTAAAACAGAACTCATTCAACCTCTTTGTAATCCTGTGTTTGAAGGAATCTAGGCTAAAGTACTTATAAATAGTGCCCATCAGCCTAGAGTTCAGTATAGAAACACAGAAACGAGGACCAAACAAGCCACCCCATGACGCTGCCAGTGGTCTCTTTTGGATGAAGCATGTACTTTGCACAGTAGAAGCACCAAACTGTATTTCTGCTCAAATAAAACAATACACAAACTAAATAAAATGAAGAATGGAACCCTTAAACCTTCTGTTGCCCCCTCAACAGTCTCTATAATAACTCTTAAAAAGCACAATAACCAGTATTATTATGCTAAGCAGTACCTATTCATATAGCAGCATACAGTGCTTCCCTCCATAAGCTTATGGTCTTACGAACACTTGAAAAACCTACAAATACTTGTTTTACGAGACCTACAAATACATTAAAGTGTTCTTGACTGTACACGCTTGCAGCACTGAAGCCACTTCTAAGGCGGGGTGTCTGAAAAATTTATCTTGCAACTAGTGTTGGTCAAAAACTTGTTGGCTACTTTCACTTCAAGATACAAGTGCATTTCCCTCCCACCTCTTTCTTGCATGTATCAGTAAAACAGATTGTCTCATTTTCTCTCTTTGCACAGATTGCATATTTAATGCCAATCAGTTTACTAATTACTCCAAAGCTAAAATGAAACCTATATTTATACAGGTAGATGAAGGTTCATTTATGCCTTGCTCTCAGGGCTCTGACACTTGAAGAGGGGGAGCAGAGGAAGGGGGAAGAAATCTTCAAAAACGGTTTGGTTCCAAATACTCTAATTCCCATTAGAAGCATACAACTACTTTATCTTTTTTCTTTTGCCATTAATTACAAATAAATTCATCTTTCTCTTGTGAAGCCTGAAGTTTGTTGTTGTTGTTAGATGAGTTGCATTCAAACTCCAACAAAAAAGATGAAGCCAACATTGAAATTCATCTCACAGTCCAGAATTTACTTAACGGCCAGCCTGTGCGCTGTGATAAACGGAATGATGATCCGGCAACATGTCTTTATCCATGGTTTGCTTTAATTAACGCCGGCTTGTTTGTTGAAAAGATGATTAATATGCCAATGAAAATTGCATAATTGAATACCACAACACTGGCACAATCAGAAAGACACATGCAGTTTTTTGATTAACATTTATTATTATTATTATTATTGTGTGTTTTAATGTACTCTTCTCACTATGAAATGATGCAGTTTTTGACCGAGAGGTGAGGAAAAGCCAGGTTCAGTGCAGGATCTTCCGTGGGCAAGAAAAAAGATATAATGCAATTTAATCATGCAGAAATAGCTCCTTGGTCAAGCAGCCATTTTTCCAAACTCAAAATAGAAGCAAAACCACCTCAGAAAAAGAAAATACAGGAAAAATAAATAAAAAGCTATAACAAAAAGCATAAACACACACACCAAAAATACAAATGGCAATGACCATAGGACAAAAAGAAAAGAACGAAAAATCCAAACAATATATTCACTGTCATAAGAATCAGCATAAGGGAAGCAGAGGAAAGAATTTTTAAGCAACAGAAACGATAAGGAACTTTTACTCTGAAAGCACCAATGTATTATACTAACAAAGCACTAAAAATAGGAAAACTAAAGTACCATCCCTTTCCAGAACTTCACGTAAACAACTGTCCAAACTGCAATTTGTTAACATATTCATCTGGTTAAATCCATGATCTGACTGGCACAACAGGGCCAATTAAGGTATGGACCAGGTTTTACTTCATCTGCATCATTTATTTGTTTTGTTTTCCGCTATTTACTTATCCTTACTGTCCAACTTAAGGCGATGTTACTGATTCTCATGCAAAGACTAACTAACTTTTAAGGGGCTGGAAGATCCCTTGTCTTTACAAAACTGAGTTCGGACTTGCATACCAATTCAACAGGATACGTAACAGTTTTGTAAAAACCTTGGCTATTTTGCAAATAAGCTAATAGTAAAATGGACAATTTTTGAGCTAAGGTAAGACAGAAATCTTTCCAGAATTCTCCCCCAAAATTAGCATCTACATACTGACTTCATACTTTCTTCGGCGCTTTAAGCAGGCACAAGAATTTTCTGATAACTGAAGTTCCATTATTTAGATTAATAAACACTTGCACAGGATAACACAAAGCAAATACTGCTGCACCTTTACTATAATAAAATAAAACAGCAAGGAAAGATTCCCACTTATTTCTTTCTACAAAAAGCAGCACAAGTAGTAACATTTCTGCAAGAATTGCTTTTCTAGGATCCTCTCACATCATCCTTAGATGGAAAAAGAAGGAGAAAAGCTCCCACAGGAAATTATTACATGCTCCAACTGCAACCTTTAATGACTTCTGTGGGTCTAAGGTGACCATCAGTGGTACTGCATGCTTCTCAACAACGCCCAGTTTACACCCGATCGTGAGCATAAGTAGTGAGAGCTCAGCTAAGTACTAAGTACAGCCTGGAAGAGTATGACTGAGCAGTGAGTGAAGGACATCCATCCTCCTGCTTCATCCTCCAAGGCCATTCATTCTCCTCTAGGCTCCACCCATAGATTCCTCAATACTTTGCTTTGAAATGAATATATTTTAGGAGAAAGATCCTTTGTAAGCGCATTGGAGGTACACAAAACTCACAGGATTTCTAAGCAAGAGGCCCAGCAAGGGCTTCTCCCAGCTTACCTGTGCTTTTGGAAGACACCAATTCTTCAGGCTGAAGTTTAGCTTGGAGGATATTTAAGAACCTGAATGCTCATATTTGCAGCTCAGTATTCAGAAAATACTGGCAAGGAAAACAAGATGAAGTTTTTGTTTGTGAAGAGCCACAAAGGAGCCACAGAAGGCACTCTTGTATTTACTAACCCTGACCTTAGTATAACTAAAAAATGCCCTTTACCTTATCGGGGGACATCAAAACTTTGAAAGAATACAAACTATCGTGTTAAATAGGGGCAGAGGATTATAGCTACTGAAAACCTGTCCAAGTGGGAAAAAAAAAAATTCACTTGGGAAATATTTCATTGCCCAAAAGGTACATACATTGTAAATGAAATTACATAAAAAGCCATTTGATAAAAATCCAAACAAGTTAGAAAACAGAAGATCTGAACTGAAGAAAAGTTCATTCTTACGTAGAAGTCCCTGATAATAGCAGTCATTCAGGAATTCCTCTAGCTTTCAGGGAAAGTAAAACTTCTCAGGGGCATGATCTACGAAACAGCGAAGCAGCTGGATGTACTGAGGCCCCCCCACCCTGTGCAACATCTTAACCAGGACACGGACTCAGCCCTGTCCAAAAAGCTGTGGGGAAAATACTACATCATCCACCATGGGGAGGACTCACAACCAGATCAATCTTTCCAGTTACTCTGATATTAAAATCTTGAAATTTGACTGTTTTCTACACATGTTCAAGTTGTGGTATCAGCAGATTCAAACTTTTAAGTTATAATAAATATCACAGTTCATATTACCCTGTAGATTGTAGAGGCACACACTGCAATTTGCTTAACTGCAGACCATGCCTGCTGTCCTGGACCTTTATAGGAATAAATTTAACAGTTCTGAGTTTTTCTTTCTAAAATTTTATATTTAAAATGTATATTAAAAAATCTCACAATGTTCAGCTCTGCAGCTATTGAGTTTCATTTCATTGACTTTTAATTTGCCTTACTTTTGAAGTAAGTAAAATATTTTACCTTTTCAGTTCTCAGAGTTCTTCCTAAGTACTGTAAGCCTTCTGTAGGGTCGCAAAAGAAGTAAGTAGAGGTGGTAAGACAGAGGTATGTAAAAGCATGAACAGCAAGCGTAGTAATAAACATTCCTCTTTCTTACACTTAAGGAATCAGAGATCAACAAATGAAACAATCAAACAGAAGATTTAAAATACACTAAAAGAAGGTTATTCTTCTACCCAACACCAGGGCAAGAGTGTGAAGGCCGAAGTTATAGCAACAACAGAAATTCATGCAAGAAAAGTTCATCAAGATTCTCGAATGTAAATGTAGAGATATGACTTCTGATCAAAGAAGCTGCAGAGTGCAGAATACCAGAAGATGGGTGGATATAATAGCGGAAGTACAAGTATCTGACTGCCATGTGCTTATCATCTTTCCCAATTTATCCATTTCTGGCCACTGCCACAGACAGATACAGAACTAAAGAGTTCACGTCTGCCCCGCAGAGCCTTAAGACATTTCTTATGCAAATTCAATGTACTAGACCCGTTACCATTTTCCACAAATTTGTCTTCTACAGCCTCCAATTACTATTATTCTTTTTCTCTTATTTTTTTCAAACTTGTCAGTATTTTTCTGCTATTGAGACATGTGAATCCTAGAATGTAACTGGTTTGGTCTGACTGCAATGTCAGATCTACATTTTAATTCTTGAGGAGGTTTTGGACAATCAGAAGAAACATACAATTTTTTCCTATAAGTTTCTAAAACCCTTTCTCAGTTTAGTGTTATTTTAATAACTTATTCAAATAATTAATGAAGTTTTTAAGTAAAGCCAAAGAAATAAATCCTTACCAAGAACAGATCTCTTTACATCACTGCCAGATGGTGCCCTAAAAATTCAATACTCTGTTATTTTATGAAAACCTTTTGTTTATGATTCTTGAGCCAGGTTCACTCCATGTGATTGCATTCACATATATGCCAGTTTGAATTAATCAGTTTGGGAGTATGGTTTCATGAGGATCAGATGTTTTATTAAAATACAGATATCAGGTTTCTTCTTTACTAATATGTAATTCAGTCTTTAAATATCCAACATATCACATAAGGTCTCTTTATTAGTGATGTGTGTTTATCATTTATGGTACTACCTTCATCTAAAGAACCGACTGTGAACCATGTGGACATGGCAGTTTCACGGACTTAAAAAGGTCTACTTTCTGAATAACTGCTCACCAAATCAGTGAGGGACTGGCTATGCAGCCTTACTTGTTTCTGGACTTTTCTTTCAAATATTTGTGTGCCACCTTTCCTGGAATACAAGCTGAATTGTAGGTCAGGTTAATAAAATCAATTACTTTATTCATCTGTTCAATTATTTCCTTGATAATTATGATGCATATTACCATGTTTGTGAATGCTACCAATTTCTAGTATTTCCTCACATGTTCTTTACTCTGTATGCTTTCTTCTATTAATTCCATATGCTGTTTTTTAAAGATTGACTTTAAAAATAAATCCTTTCCTTGCCACTACAGGACTCATTCTTACAACTGTTCTAAAGAAGACTAATGTGCCAATATTTTAAAAACAGAAAGGGAATGACCTGGATAATAGGCCTGTCAGTCTGATATCAATACATGGCAAAGCAATTTAAACAGATGATATAGAGCTTAATTAATAAAGAATTAAATAGAAGTAATAAAATTAGTGCTAATCAACATATGCTTAGGGAAAATATCTTAAAATATTTTTTATGAACAAGATCTGATAAAAATCATATGTAACCATTATTATATTTACAATTCTGTAAGGTATTTGACTTAATACAATATTCCATTTCAATTAGGGGTAAGATATCAATAGTTGAAAAATAAAGCGCAGTAGAAACTGGACAAATGGCAAATATGAACATTGTTAGTCACTGGTTAGTTATGTACCTAGTGAAGCTTGGAAAGCACTGGATCTTGACCCTTCAGTACTTAGCATTCTTATGAATGACCAAGAACAAAGAATCAGATCATTTAATGGTAAAGTCTGAGGAAAATAAAACAATTGGAGAAGACTAAATAATGAAGAAAGCTGGTATGGGACAGCATAATCAGCTGGCAAATCTGGGCTCACTGCATGTGTGTGGTAATACAGAAAAAAAATAAAGTTTTTCCTTAAAACTTTTAAAATTTTTCATTTTTAAAAAAGTGCCCACAGGACCAAACAATACAGGACATACCCACAGGTCAGGGGACTCTCTTCTGAGAAGCACTGCCTGTTAAAAAATGTTTGGGGATTCAGGCCTGTTATGAGTGAACAGGATTTCCCAATTGAACACTGTAGCCGAACATGGAAATGCACAGTAGCGACAGCTAGTAGCATTGTGCAGCAGTAGAAAGGTTATATTAACTGGGTAGGATGGCACTGGCATGGGTCTACCATAATTCTGTGCCCAGTTTTCTTGCCCCATTTCCCAGATGAAAACTGAAAACTTTAAGAAGGTGTGCTGCTTTTGACTGGGATAGAGTTAATTTTCTTCACAGTAGCTAGTATGGGGCTATGGTTTGGATTTGTGCTGAAAACAGTGTTGATAACACAGGGATGCTTTAGTTACTGCTGAGCAGGGCTTACACAGAGTCAAGGCCTTTTCTGCTTCTCACACCACCCCACCAGCTGACCAAAGGGATATTCCACACCATATGACATCATCCTCAGCATATAAAGCTGGGGAACAAGAAGGAAGGGGGGGACATTCCGAGTTATGGCCTTTCTCTTCCCAAGTAATGCATGATGGAGCCCTGTTTCCCTGGAGATGGCTGAACACCTGCCTGCCCATGGGAATTAGTTTTGCTTTACTTGTGTGTGCGCCTTTTGCTTTACCTATTGAACTATCTTTATCTCAACCCACGAGCTTTCTGACTTTTACTCTTCCAATTCTCTCCCCCATTCTGCTGGGGAGGAGTGAGTGAGCGGCTGTGTGGGGCTTGGCTGCCAGCTGGCATTAAAATATGACAGAAGGTTTAGTGGAAAGATATTAAAATAATTAAAAGGCCAGAAAAGATGTAAAAGAGTCAAGAAATTAAGTCTCCTTAGTTTATAAAAAAGAATGTAATGGCTTGACTTGGATGTGCACATATCTAAAAGGTGAAAAGAAATACGATGGTAGAGTTTTTGGTCAAGTAACCAAAAATATAGCAAAGGTGTTAGAAAATGCCTGGAAACTCCAAGTAGGCAAATTTAGACTCAAATAGGCTGGATGTTTTTAAAATAATTCTCCCACTTTGAATCAAACTATCAAAAATACAATAGATTATTTGTAGAAAATTTAAATTTAAAATATAAATTCCTCTACTCAGCACTGGTAAGGCTACACCTGGAGTATTGCGTCCACCTCTGGGTTCCCCAGTACAAAGAGAGGCATGGACATACTGGAGAAAGTCCAGTGAAGTGCCACAAAGATGGTTAAAGGACTGGAGCATCTTTCAAATGAGGAAAGGCTGAGAGAGCTGGGACTGTTTAACCTAGAGAAGAGATGACTCAGGGGGAATCTCATCAGTTTATACAAGTACCTGAAGGGAGGGTGTAAAGAAGATGGAACATGGCTCTTTTCACTGGTGCCTGGTGACTGGACCTGAGGCAACGGGCACACACTGAAACATAGGAGGTTCCGTCTGAACATCAGGAAACACTTTTCACTGTGAGGGTGACTGAAAACTGGAAGAGTTTGCTGAGAGAGGTTGTTGAGTCTCCATCCTTGGAGATACTCAAAAGCCATCTGGACATAATCCCGGGCAGTTGTTTCTAGGTGGCTCTACTCTGAGCAGAGGGGTTGGACTAGATGACCTCCAGAGGTCCCTTGCAACCTTAACCATTCTGTGACTCTGTGATTCTGTGACAGCTGGGCTCAACTGGTAGTCCTTATTGGGTCATACTAATCCTGGAGTCTGATAACAAGTGGATTACTGCAGGACCTATGCTAGGAACTGTGTTGTTTAGTATCTTTATCAATGGCCTGGAGGAGAGGTTGGCATGCACTGTCATCATATTTGCAGATGATGCCAAACTGGGAGGGAACCCGCTCAAAGGCAGCACTGCCACTCAGAGTGACTAAGACAGTCTGCAGGAATAGGCTTACAGGAACCTCATGAAAATCAACAAAGACAAATGCAGTGTCCCAGATTTGTAAAGGAAGGAATGCTGCAATGGTACAGGCACTGCCTGGTTGGAGACAAGCTCTTCTGGAAAGGACCTGGGGTGCTTATTGACAGAAAGCTGAACATGAGCCAACATGCAAAGCCAGTAGCAGAGAAAGTCAACAGTGTCCTGAGCTGTATTAACAGGAGCACAGCCAGTAGACCAAGGGAAGTTATCATACCCTTCTACTTCTTAGACCATACCTGGAATACTACACCCAGTCTAGGCATTCTGTTACAAGATACTGACAAACTTAAGCAACTTGAGCAGAGGACCATCAAGATGGTCAGGGTACCGGAGCACTTACTCTGCGGAGATGGAGAAGTAACTGTTCTTGTTCAGCCTGGAGAATAGAAGACTTCAAAGGGGAATTAACAGCCAGGGGAAGTTTAGGTTGGATATTAGGAAAAAATTCTTCTCTGAGAGGGTTGTCAAACATTGGAACAGGCTGCCCAGGGAGGTGGTTGAGTCTCCATCCCTGGAGTTATTTAAAAGAAGGGTAGATGTGGTGCTTGAGGATATGGTTTAGTGGTGGACTTGGCAGTGATAGGTTAGTGGTTGGACTCGATCATCTTAAGGGTCTTTTCCAACCTTAACGATTCCATGATTCTATGATTAAGAGGTCATCACAAAGGTGGAGCCAGCCAGGTACTTAACAGTGATGCATGCCAGCAGGACAAGAAACACCGGATATGAATTGGAACAAGAATGGCTCAGACAGGATATAAGAAGAAACTTTTTACCCTGTCAGGACAGAAAAGCATTGGAATAGGTTGTCCAGAAAGCACATGAAGTCTCCATCCTAGAAACATCGAGGACTGGAGAACAGCAAATGTCACTCCCTTCTTCAAAAAGGGCAAGAAGGAGGACCTGGGGGACTATAGGCTGTCAGGCTCACCTCCATCCCTGGAAAGGTGATGGAGCACTTCAGACTGGAGGTCATCTCCAGGCATGTAGAGGACAAGAAGTTTATCAGAAGTAGTCAACATGATTCACCAAGGGAAGATCATGCTTGACAACCTGATAGCCTTCTATGATGGCGTGACTGGCTGGGCTGACGAAGGGAGAGCAGTGGATGTTGTCTGTCTCAGCCTCGGTAAGGCATTCCCATAGCCTCCTCACAGGCAAGCTAAGGAAGTGTGGGTTGGATGAGTGGACAGTGAAGTGGATTGAGAAGTGGCTCAACAACAGAACTCAGAGGGTCATGATCAATGGGGCAGAGTCCCCAGGGGTCTGTGCTGGGTCCAGTCCTCTTTAATATATTTATCAGTGATCTGGATGATGGGACAGAGTGTAACCTCAGCAAGTCTGCTGATGATACCAAGCTGGGAGGAGTGGCTGACACACCAGCAGGCTGTGCTGCCTTCCAGCGAGACCTGGACAGGCCGGAGAGCTGGGCTGAGGGGAACCTCACGAAATTCAACAAGAGCAAGTGCAAGGTCCTGCACCTGAGGAGGAACAACCCCATGCACTGATACAGGCTGGGGGCTGAACCACTGGAAAGCGGCTCTGCTGAGAAGGACCTGGGAGTGCTGGTGGACAGCAAGCTGACCCTGAGCCAGCAGTGTGCCCTTGTGGCCAAGAAGGCCAATGGTATCCTGGGCTGAATTAAAAGGAGTGAGGCCAGCACAGCAAGAGAGGTTATCCTCCCCCTCTACTCAGACCTAGTGAGACCACATTTGGAGTACTGTGTCCAGTTCTGGGTCCCCCAGTTTAAGAAGGATGTGGAACTCCTTCAGCACGTCCAGTGGAGAGCTACCAAGATGACCAGGGGACTGGAGGATCTCTCTTACGAGGAAAGGCTGAGAGACTTGGGTTTGTTCAGCCTGGAGAAGAGAAGACTGAGGGGGATTTCATCAATACTTATAAATATCTAAAGGGTGGGTGTCAGGAGGATGGGGCCAGACTCTTTTCAATAGTGGTGCCCAATGACAGGACAAGGGGCAATGGGCACAAGCTGGAACACGGGAAGTTCCACCTGAACATGAGAAAAAACTTCTTTCCTGTGCGGGTGCCAGAGCAGTGGAACAGGCTACCCAGGGGGGTTGTGGAGTCTCCATCCCTGGAGGCATTCAAACCTTGCCTGGACGCGTTCCTGTGCTCCCTGCTCTGGGTGTGCCTGCTCAAGCAGGGTGGTTTGGACAAGATGATCTCCAGAGGTCCCTTCCAACCCCTGCCATTCTGTGATTCTGTGATTCTGTGATCCTTGGAGATTTTCAAGATCCAACAGGATAAAAGCCCAATCTAACTGGTCTGATCTCAAAGCCAACCATGCTTTGAGAAGGTGACTCAACCAGAGACCTCCTGAGGTCCTTTCCAGCCTGAATTATTATAAGATAGGATTTTTTTTAAACGGTGTACTGTGCTTCAAACCATAACTAAAGTCTGCCTAAAATGTACCTTTTGCTTTGCAGCTAGTCAAATTGCATGTTTTTCCTTAGCCTTTTAACTTACAAATGTTATGAGTTTATTATTTCCCTACATGTTTTACTTAGCAGACTTAGTAGTTTTAAATAGTCTAGGAACTTAAGTTAACTTTCAGTAAAAAAAGGTAATATTTCTCATTAATGTAACTATACAAAGAAACCTTATTATTAAACTAGTTGTGGTATCAAAGATGCTGATTTTAATCTTAGCATAAAAGATAAACCAGATAGGACAGTATGCACCATATTTTGTCATCCTGATGCACAGGCAATTGTACATGCAGTGTTATTAAAGCCGAATTTACATTTATCAATGCACAGATGTCAAGTTGAAACAACACCCCTAAGAGAAGAGAGATGATGGGAAAAATATCAAACACTAACACAACACTTTTAAGTTTTCCTTCTTTTTCTCTGCAAAACCATCAAAGAGACTAAAGAGTAGAGTAACCTCATTTAAGACTCACTCAAATGTGAGTTTTTAACAGAGCATGAAGCATTAGCTTGGTATTTACATCAGCCTAATGAAGCATATGCCTTTATGTTTAAGGCAAACCACAGACAACAACAAAAATCCTCTACTGTAACTTTCAATGATAACTCCTGTAGTAAGTGATCACACAGCTTGTGGTTACCTGCAATGAATTTGGTGAACAAACAGGACTGTAAGTGACTCATGGCTACTGTGCTCTCATAATTTATGCAACTTAATAAAAGAAGCTCCAGGAGAAAATGCGACTAACATAATCACATAGCATCCAATATATAGAAAAGTAGACTCTCTGTACCGATTATTAATGTCATAATGGAAACAGCTCACTGGATGTCATTCCCTAGAGCTTCTGACTCAGCCGCTTGTGGTGGCCTTTGAAAACATGTTCCACTTTACAGATTTAAGCCCTATAGAGACAATGTCATCAAACGTTCAGCATCAAACCAATTCATTGTTTTCATCTCAAGATTTGTTCCCTGTTTGCTTTAACTGAATAGGGCTCCAAGAAGACATAAAAGCTGTGGAAATAGCTATTTCCTATGTCCCTGATGACTTTGTACATCTAGTGAGGTTCAGGGTGCATGGTTATTTTTGTAATAAACAATTATCCTGTTACAACATTAATTACATAGCCTCAAAACCCCCAGGGAGTGACGCATTTACACAGAGAGTGGGATGTAAATCTGCAAAACATAGGAAAAATACACCTACTGTTGGTTTGTGTTTTTTGGGGAATTTTTTAGATTTCCTATGGATATGGACATGATTTCCAGAGTTTTGATAACCTACCATCCTCAAAAACTAGATCTGTAATTGCAGTTGCTCAGTGTGTGGAGAGAAAAAAAAAAAATCAAGCTGTAGACATTTCAAGCTGGGTGGAAAGAACTTTGCTATTCAATTTAGAGAAGACTTTCCCCTGCGTGACTTACTTGGTCATGAGGCAGTTCTGTGCAAAAGAAGAAAATAAGATTTAAGACATCTTAACCTACAGATATTCATAACTATTTTTGCTTCACTGAAAGAAATCTTATGACATTATGTGTTCTTTCTTTTTTGTAAGTTCACTAAAAATAACCTCCCTATAAGCCACTCAAAAACATTTTGGTAGTGTTTCTCTGTACTCTCAGAACCAGGATGACTTTGCTGAAAGTGTTTCCTGATATTATTAGAGTTGGTCATTCAGCGTGCATTCAAATACATTTTATACAAAACAAAAATACTAAGTTAAACATACATTTAAATACATCAGTCAATTTTGAAGTCTGAGGAGCAGAATTTGGCCCCAATCATTTTTTCTTGTATTTAATTACTCTTATTTCACAATCCTGCAAATTAAACAGAAATAACAGCATAACTATTATCATGAAACACCAAATGGGAAAACCTACAGTTGTTACTCTGACATTGCTGAGGAACCAAGCCAATTCAAGAGAGAACTTAAGCACACATTTTATTTGAATTATGAGTAGAATTCAGAAGTTAGCTGTTTAAAGTATGATTAACACTAACTTCAGCTGTGTAAAAACTTGATGTTAGGTATAGACTACACATCCAGATTCTGTCTGTATTAAACTGAGACATGTTCCAATAGGTAAAATTATCCCTTTCTTGTAGATAACTATCTTAAAATGCAATGAGTAAAGGTGCTTATCTCGCTCCATTGACTAAAGACTATAGACTCTCTCTCTATATATAGTCCATATAGTCTCTAGAGTCTTTGTAGTCTCTATATAGAGAGACTATAGACTATAGACTATAAAGTAAGTTACAGATTACTACATTTAGATAAGACAAAATTAAAAGGACCATCTAAGTATTTCTTGAAATGCTATTCTAACCTGGAGTTAAAATGGGGAGAGGTTTGAAGGGCAGCAAGATATACTTCTGCAGGAACATAGACAGCAAAATTAAAATGAAGGAAAATGTGGGCTTAGTACTCAGTGGGACAGAAACCATAGTGACAATGGGCATGAAAAAGGCTGAGGCTGTAACTGCCACCTTTGGTTCAGTTTTTACTTCTAAGGTGTGCCATCAGGCTTCCCAGGTCCCTAAGCCTAGTGGTAAGAGTCTAGACCATATTCCACAGGATTGGAAGATTAAGTAAGGGAGCACTTAAGCAAATTGGACATACACAAGTCCATGGGACTAGATGGGCTGCATCCAAGGATGATGAGGGAGCTGTTCAATGTCACTATGAATCCGTTCTCCATCATCTTTGAAATGCTGTGGTGACTGTGTGGAGGGAAGCTCCCTTTTGACTAGAAATAGGCAAACATTACAACAGCCATCAAGAAAGATAAGAGAGAGGTTCCAGGGAACTATGGGTTTTTCAACCTAAACTACATCCCTGGGAATAGTATGAAGCAAATCCTCCTCAATGTCATGACCAGGCACATATAGGACAAGAAGGTGGTTGGGAACACCTGGCATGGATTTACTAAAGGCAAGTCATTCCTGACCAACCTCACTTCCCCGTGTGATGAGATGACTGGCTGAGGGGACAGCAGTGGACATTTTTGGACTTTAGAAAGTCTTCCCACAGAGTATTATCATAGGCATATCGGGGAAAAATGAATTGGACGGATAGATAACAAAGTGGGTAAACTGGCTGAACTACTGAATCAAAGGACTGTGAACAGCAGTACGAAGTCCATCTGGAGGCCAGTTACTAGTGGTATCTCTCAAGGGTCAGTTCCGGGGCCAATGCTTTTTAACATCATTATTAATGGTCTGGATGTTAGGAAAGAATACCCTTCAGGTTTGCAAATTAAATCTATGGAAGCCGCTGCGAACCACTCAGAGGGACCACAACAACCTGGAGAAATGGGCTGACAGAAACTGCATGTAGTTCAACTAAGGCAAATGCCGAGTCCTGTACCTGGGACAGGTTAGCCCCATGCAACAGTACAGGTTGGGCACCGACCAACAGGAAAGTAGCTTTGCTAAAAAGAATCTGTGAGTAGACAATTTGGACATGTATCCTCAGCACGCTCTTGCAGCAACAAAGACCTGTTGCATCCTGGGCATCATGAGTCTATTGAGCAGGACGTAGACACAGGTACTGGAATGAGTCTGGTGGAGGACTGCAAGACTGCCAGGAAGCTGCAGAAAGGCATGGCTGAGAGAGCCGGGAGGAGCAGGAGCAGGACAGGAAGGCTAAGGCATTTTAACTGCTCTAGTCAAATATATAATGGGAGGGTAAAGACAACACAATGCCACTCTCCTATTGGAGATGCTCAGGGAAGAGACAAGGAGAAACAGACACAAGTTGCAGAAAAGGAAAATTCTTACAATTTCCACAACAAAAGGTAGGCAAACATTGAACGTTGCTGAGAAAGGCTGTAGAATCTCCATCCCTGGTGACCTTCAAACCTTGCCTGGGTAAGGCCTCGAGCAACCGATTTAAGTTAGCCCAGCTTTGAGCTGGGGTTAGACTAGATGACCTGTGGAGGTGCCTTCCATTCTAAATTATTCTATGACTCTAAATAGTGATGTTATTAATAGTTATTAATTAATAACTATTAACTAATAATTGATATATTAATACTTAATGTCTCCCTGAATCAAGGCTCTCCAGGATGAAAAAGTCTGATTACATTTTAAGAACATTATCAGTGAAAGGAAAATGTCTTGCATAGTAATCTAAATAAAAAGCACAGCTTTCCTCTTATTCATAACTCATGTCAGTTATTCATGCTTTCTCCTTCCGATATGTAAAACACATTTTCAATACAAATCAGAACTAAAGACAGGGTCAAGACTTAATAATTTAGTTCTTAATTGAAGTTCAGTGGAATATAGGTAACAATGTCAAATAAAAGGATGTCGAAAATCTCTCTTCAGCAGCTGCTTATCATTACATATATCTAAAACCCTCTTTATTCAGATTCCATAGGTGTCTAAACTCAAATGCAGTTGCATTCTGGGGTGGTAGGTTAATATCCCTCTAAATCTATCAAAATGCAAAGAGACAAAGCAAAGAGGTTCTCTACTCTCAGAGCAAACCGAACATAACTGAACAGTGCAGAACACAAGACAGAGCACAGCTGGCACATTTGCTTTCAGCATTGAACTTGTGATAGTGACCACAATTTCATAAAAACTCAGATCTAGGGACCAGGATACTCAGCTCCCATTTTGGTTCACCCTTAGGAGACTCCAACCCACGTCTCTTGCCTCCAAAAATTCTTCTTAACAGGGAGGGGAAAATTCTCTATCCACCCTTTGTGCTGATACTAATGATCTGTTAGCCACGAATGCATGATGTATATGGTACCTTTGCTATGGTCATCATCTAAGGACAGAGTGTTGTGGACTTCTGTGTCTTCCCCCACAATTTTTCATACTTTTTAACAGAGAATCAGTCAGTTCAAAGTAGAATCAATTCTAGAAGTACAGAATTGAACTCAGCTCTCTCCCTTTCTAACTGGATGTCCTAATTCAGGTCTACAGAACCCCAGACTAATATAATGGAGGGGGGAGAGAAGGGTGTTTAAACACTAAAAAATTTACATCCTTGAAATATGAGCCAAGAGTATTCTTGAACTAAAAAAGATGTTCTTGTTTTTTCTAACAGAGATCCTATTATAAAATTCTGTCTCAACTTATTCTATCCTTTTTACTTCCTACATATTTTTTTCCAGCACTTGCTGAGTTTTCTGGTGAAGTTTCCTATAAAACATCAAATTATTAACTCAAGAAATGTATGAAACTCAAAGATATGAATGGTGGACTGAAAAGCTTCTCAGTTTTTGTAGCTGCTTAATGCATGAAGATCATGGCAGGAAGCAAATAGAAGCAGGACACATTGGTTTTGGGGTCCAGTGATGCTGAATTAGCCTGCAGCTGAGACTTTGTACTCCCCTCTTCACTGGCCCCTACTACCAACCTCAGTGACACTAATTTGAAACACTACAATATAAATCATGTATTGATGTAATATAACTATGTAAGAATACTCTAAGAGAACAGATCTCTAAGTATAGCTCAAATAGCCTGTCTTCTACAGGGCTGTAAACAACTCTTTAAATCAATAACTGTGCCCATGCAATATTACTGTCACTATATGCTTAGTTTGTCCAGCCTAAGTAGAACATGTCATACATTTCATGCTGTATTTCCTGACAAGTTAGTGTTTTATGTTAAACTTAGACTTCAAGTGACCTGACATTAACGATGTTTATCTACCACTTAGGCTGCTAGATACTAAGAAATGTTTCCCTCATTCCTAGATCAGCCAAGCCAGTCTTGATCCCCATTCTGTCATTCTGACTGGGAGCCACAACGAGCAGCAGCATGAAGATTTTTACAGGAGGTTAGGGGGCTCAGAGCTTGTCTCCTGGTGATAAAATTAGAAAGGAGAATTAAAGTGATTACACTCTAAAAATGACTTACTAGAAGTGACAGGTTTTTTTAACCTAAATATTTTTTAAGTACCAAATTTGTCACTCCTGTAAGTTATATGTTACTAACTGTAAAATTATTTTATTGCAGCAGTAAAAGAAATGAAGTACTTTTAGCGAATGTTTGTAGATAAATCAGGAACCTTGTATTCAATTCACATTTTATTTGCTTATATAAGGATTCTTTTATTTTTGACTGAGTTGCTGCAGACCTCTGAATCATGAAAAGAAATTGTGTACCCATAGCACTGCCATCCCCCCAGTTAGTCTCTCCTGAGCCAAAGCAAGCCACTGAGCAAGGCAAATTTAAAAACTACATGGCTAAGACTGCTGAGGCAGTCTAGTGACAATTTAGAATATGTGTCCAAAGGAGAGACACAGAAAGTATAACACCACACAAGCTGCATCATGCAAATATTGCATACAGTTGTGAACACTGCGTGTGCCAGTTCCAGCCAAATCCTTCCCACTATACCTCTGGAGCCTTTAGACACTTTGTCCTCTATAAATCCCACTCCACTGCATTGTAGTCTGCAGCCTCTTTTGCATGATGCAGCAGTGGCAAAGTAGATTCAGAAGAAAAAGAAAGGCTGACGGACATCCACCATGAAGAGCCTTCTGGTTCACCAGCTTCAGAAGACCAGGAAGCTGCTTCCAGTAGTCCCTTAGACTTTGCTCTAGTACCTCAGGAACGTTTGCTGTTTTACATAGCATCCCAATCTCCAAATCCTCTTTTCAGTGCTTGCAAGATGCCATTTCTAGTGGCAATAATAAAAAGGATGATAGCTTCCTCCTGAAGAGCCTACACCACAACTGCTGCTCCATTAATCTTCCCCTTTCACTTATGAAGAGAGCTATGGTGAAGAGTCTCCCAGGAGAAAAGAGGCACCTATAGGATTTGTCTTAACTACCATCTTTAGTTATCTATGTCTAAGTTATCACAGCTTTAGACTATATGAAATACATATAACTCAAGTGTAACTGAAATCCTAAGTAAGTCAGGACCTAAATTCCTGTGCTGGTTTTGGCTGGAATAGAGTTAATTTTCTTCACAGTTGGTAGTATGGGGCAGTGTCTTGGATTTGTGCTGGAAACAGTGCTGATAATACAGGGATGTTTTCATTATCGCTGAGCAGGGCTTACACAGAGTCAAGGTCTCTTCTGCTTCTCACACTGCCCACCAGCGAGTGGGCTGGGGGGGCACAAAAAGCTGGGAGGGGACACAGCCGAGACAGCTGACCCCAACTGACCAAAGGGATATTCCACACCATATGACACCATGCTCAGCATATAAAGCTGGGGAACTCTTCTGATTCTCTCCCCCATCCTCCTGGGGAGAAGCGAGCGAGCGGCTCTGTGGTGCTTAGTTGTCAGCTGGGGTTAAACCACGACAATTCCCTGTTTAGCCAACAGAACCACAACACTTGTTTGCAGGCAGCAGCGAGATGTCCTGGTGTTTTGTACATGGCTGTGCAAATTCCTCCCTAGCTCTAGGCTCCCTAGCCCAGTTTCTAGGCAAGTATTTGAGGACTAGTTATTTCAGTGAAATTAGCTTGCAGCCACACTGCAGAGCAAACCATATTATCACCTGAGTTTGGCTAGCTCAATTATAATATAAAATTTCAGGAGACCATTTAACTTCATTTAAAAGCCTCATTAAACTCAAGGTGAAGACAGGAACGGGGAGGGAGTGGCGTTCCACATGGGCGTGGGATTTCACCTAAGAGAAATACCTGAGATATAGCTAGGCTTAACTTTGAAGTGAAATTCATAGTTATAAGCCACAGCCATTCTCTAGACCCTGCTTTTCAAACATGGAAATTTGGTACAGAAAAAAAAAGAAGGTTTGGTGATTTGTTTCTGTATGAAAATTGATTATTAATAAAGTACAGCATTATGAAGATGAAATGAACTATATTTGTGCTAAGTACAATAGGATTTCATGGTTGTCAGTATACCACACTACAGCCACTGAAAACTCCACATCAGGCTTGAGGACTAAGTCTTCAGATGTGCCTCTGTTTGGTTCTTTTTTTGGCTGAACATCTGTCCTAGTTCACTTACAGAGAATTCATAAGCCTAACAGGTGACTTTAAAAGAATGTTTTAAAGTGGTATGACAGAAAGAATGAGTGGTTGGTTGTGAATATATTTCATGATACATACACAGGATTGATATTTAGAGTGTTGTTAACGTATTACTGAAAACAGGTATGAAAAATCACATGAGGATGCATCTTTCAATTTGCCCTCTTCTGGTACATATGGAAAACAATAAAGATTGATGCATGCCCTGTCTTTTCAGTGTGCAAATACCTGCATCTGCATGTGAGCAGTTTTAACAACTCAGCATCTGAAATGAGTACAATTAGCATTCAGTAAACTATTCAGGGAAATTTGTGAAAGTAAATTCTAGTATTTGTGCACAGAAAAGTTTAGATTGGTGCCTGTCTCAGAAATGTAAACAAATACTAGTTTTTTTTTTAAAAAAGTCTTCAAAGGAAGGCCAGTGGCTGAACCACATCTTCAAATAATAGCTTTAAATCCTGGTTTTGAGACTGAAAAGTACAATTGGGCTTTATTCCAAACATTTTTGTGAAATTTTGATTATAATTTATCAGATAACAGAAAATCTTTAAATCTGGGTAAAAGAGAGATTTGCTAGTTTATAGCCTTATATAAACTACCATAAGGTGTGGGACACTCCACAATGCAAGAGATTCAAATACAGATCTCAGATGTTACCAAAGTTATGTAATTTCAATTTAAAAGGAAACTAATTCTTCAGAATGAAGATTCAGAAATCTTCAGATTTTTTTCTAGCAAAATTTTAGAAATAAACTAAAACCTCCAGAAAGCAGGAATTCATAAGCAACTGCTTTCCTTTCTGCTTTTTCTAATGTGTGTGATAAACCTTGCACTTAAAAAGTATCAAATCCAAAAAATACTAGATGTATTTGTTTCTAAGTTCAATGGATGAGACACACCAGCCACAACTATCTCCAATACACTTATTTAATGAAGGCCTAAAATGTTTACTTTCTCTCCATATACATGTCTTAATAAAAGATTAATAAAGAGGAAAAAATTACAAAAGTACAGCAACGCCAACAGTTCTTTTTGTTGTGTCTTCATAGCTGGTGAGTGGCAACTGGAATCTTTACACTGTAATCATAACTGGAAGTACAAAGACTGGCTGGAGGGGAGGACACTAAAGAGGGGGAAGGTTGCCCTCTTCATCATATATATTTTAACTTACAGCTAGAACCATTCATATTGTAAACACAATCTAAATAAAAATGCAGGAAGTTATGTTAAAAAGAACAATTGAGTTTTAAAACAGTAATATTAATCGGAAATAACTAGGAAATTTGTAAGTCTAATTAGGCTTTCCCCCACTCTGGTAACACATAAAATGCCAGATCTTCAAGTCTATGTACAGCTGGATATATATCTGAGCTGGTACCATCCTATTACGAACAGTATGCACAACACACAGCATACAACAAATTTACACTGACTCTGGAGATAAAAATCATCTGTGAGTCTCAGTTATCTGATTTCAAACTCACTGTCAAGGGGCAATAATTTGCCATTTTGGAACACAAAGGGGAAGAATGATGTTCCTTATTGCACAAAGACGTCTCTTTAGATTATTTCCAAATGCTGCTGCTTTAAGGTTTGGAGTCTGATCCTTTTTTCCATAGCACAATGACAAAAAAAAGCTCAGAAGCCAAGGACAGGGAAAGAGCTGATTTAGCATTTTCTCATTCTAAAATCCTCTGTGAAGGGGTTTTAAGTGTGAAGAAGTGAGAATAGGTAGGTAACATGCACTAGAGTTAGTTCCATTATTAACTCTTCCTCTGCAGTTTCAGGAATTAGAAAGCAACAGGGAAGAGTGGTGTAGGGAGGGGAAAAATGTTTTTTTTAAACTCTTAATTGATAACCCGCAACAGAAAAGAAAGAGAGAGAATCATACAGAATGACTATGTCAGGCAGAAGTGACAGATGATGGAATAACTTAGGCTTCTGGTTGATTCCCAGTTTTATTATTAAATTTTGATAGCACTTGCTAAACCCTAGACAGGGGGTGTGTGTGGGGGTGTGTGTGTGTAGATTCTGCACAATCTCTGAAGCCCTTTTGTCCATGAAACTCTTCCTCAAGTTAAAGAACCTTCCTTATGGTTTCCTTTCTTTTCCCCTTGTGACTTCAACTATTTTCCTTAAAAGCACTGTTTCAGAAGCTCTCCCTTTTCTCTCTCTTCTTACTAACCCTGCACATAATCACTCTCAAAATTAAACCAGACTAAATACACAGTCTTAATTAGTTTTGCTATTGATTCATAAAACTTGCTGTATTCCCTCTGCAAAAAGCAACTATTTTTCCCTGTTTCCAGTATTAAAAACCTCATGCTGACAGTTCAACTGTTGTTAGCACAGGCTGGCACAGTGATTTCTTCTCCAAAGCATTTATCACACCAGTTTTCACTACATCCAAAATTATACCATAAAAATAACATATCTATATGTCCAAAAAGCATCAACTCCTTCCTTCAAATTATTTTTTTATAAAACAGAATTGTGAGATCCCTGGCCAGGACTTCAATACTCCCCACAATCCAAGCTAAGCTCACACTTAAAATTACTGTCTTTTAAAACCCTTGCTTAATTGATGCCAGGTAGTTTTGAACTAATGTACTACCTTAAAGCTCACTTGATGGTATTTTCCATTTCTATCCAGCAGGCTAAATACCTGTTTGATTAAAAACTATACCCTGCTCCTGAAGACGTGTGTAACTTTACAAACCACTATATATCAAATACAGTTAGATCTCTATACAACTTTGCAGATCTTGGCCAAGATCTCTCAGCAATTACTGCAAAATCATTTCTATCTTGTCTTTGATCACACCTTCCACAGGAAAGCTCAGGTTAGCCACAGCGTCTTCTGCACAATTTAACCCCACAAGGTGAGACAATGCTCCAGAGGATCATCAGAAGACAGACTTCCACATTCTCCGTAGGACTTGGCCAGGACAACAGAGTAACAGGAACTGTCACCTGTAACTTGGACATCTATGGACACTTTGAGAAGGCTGCAAAGCCTCTCACACTTTGAAAGAGAACAGCCACAAAAACCCATGGAAATGATGCCATTTAAATGTCTTTGTTCTTTACCTATAACATCTGGAAAATGTAACTACAGCTTCTAGCACAGGGATCAAATAACAAGTTTGGGGTTTGGTCACGCATCATTATTCTCTGAAATATAAAGCAGTTCTTTGGTATACTCTCTGATTGGCATTTAGTATACTGGGTGTACAGGGAAAACAAAGCACTCATATTTTTTCAAACACACAGCCATACGTGTGTATTCACAGAACTAGAGAGATTCTATCTATGTTGGCATTTTCAGGAACCTAAAATTTTGCAGTCCTTTTCCTTAAAAAACACCATTTAACATTTCCAAAGCTATAGGTCTAAGGTCTAAGTTGCAGACCACTCACTGGCAAAATCTATGCAATGGCAAAGTCTTCCTGCCACGCGGATGCCCAAGAGGAGATGTCCAACAGCTGTTATATTTTATGTCCATGTAGTGATGGCCGCCGTCCTTGCTCACCTGCAGTCCCAGCACAAAGCTGGAGACAGCTCTAATCCATAAAGTCTCATTTCCACCCTTGTTTATTACTTATCTACTATAATCTCTAGCTTTCCATTTGGAACTGAACATACCGGACACGACATCACAAGAAATATACCACGACATGGCCAAAGTTATAAATGTTCCTTTGAAACAAACTAGATGCGCTGCACTTTACAGACAGCTGTATAAAAGGAAAAGCTTTGGCTACGCCACAAGTGACTACACCACCAAACCATAAGGATTTAACTTTGACTTCTCTTTTTTTATTAATAGAGGCATAAGCATAATCCTCCAGGCATGAATGCCAGGAAGGCAAAGCAATGAGAATTAATGTTTAAGGCTGTTGAATGGGAATAGCAACTGTACTCCTTGCCTGCAGCTAAATATCACTACTACAAAGGCGTTCTTCCAGTTATCGCTACTAATAGTTGTTGCTGGGCAGGTATGTATATAGGAACCGTAGTTTAAAAGGGAATAAAAAAAAAAGAGTCTAATCATTTTCTGTTACAGACCAGAGTTCTGCTAAAGAAATTTAATCCTTTTTCCAATATGGAAAGAAGCCAACTGTGTACAAGTTTACTGCAATTGCAGTCAGCGTGAGAACTCCAGTAACATTGATTATAACAACCCCTTCCTCCTTCCTTAAAAAAACAACCCAAACAAAAACCCCACCCAAATAGGCTTCTTGGACTGATAAATTCCTCCCTCCATCTTTCCCTCCCCCACAAGTTGTACCTTCAGTGCAGCCAGAACTTCCCAGATCAGAGGACACTGTCAGCACAGGCTGACCAATCTCAGAGGGGCTTTTTTTTCTTTCTTTTTTTTTTTCTTGAAGATACTCCGTGTTAACAGCTTGAGGGGGTTCAATCAGCACTGCTTTGATCTCGGCTGGAACTATAATTATTTAACATTGTTACAAGGATTTCTATAATCCATCCTACCATTAAATCCCTTTTACACCCTCATCTTCTGAAGGCTAATCTGCATCCGTACACTCAGTTTGTCTCTTCAGCTGGTTTCATCAGGCTCTGGCATTCTCCAACATCCAGAGTGATGGTTCTTTTTTTTCTAATGAAATAATTTTCTTTCAAATTGAAAAGCTCAAAAGGTCTTGTGCATTTCCTACCTTTTGATGAGATAGCTATATAACACCAATATAATCCACTGTTTGCTGCAAACTTCCTCCCAATTTCATAAAATTAATTTTCTCTGTGGTGTTTTCACTGAATTGATGATACATATGCGTGTGTTATATACATAGCTGAGGATAAAAAAACACAAATGAACACCAGCAGATGCTCTTTGAAAATACAGCAAAGCCAAGAATAGTAATAGCGTGCTCATTTCTCACTATACCCTCCTTGATAAATACCATAGGAAACACTGTATCCAAACTTAGAAAGCTAGGTAAACAAATTTTAAGTGCTTGAAAAGAAAAAGGAAATATTTTATAATTATAATGTACAAAAGACAGACACCACATGGAAAAAGGACTTTAACAGAATCAAAGGAAATAAATGACAGAAAGAGAATGAATACAGAGCAGAGTAAAAATGAAGAGCATGAACAAAATCAGACCAGGAATATAAAAGGAGATGATCAGAAATTATGAATGATCAAAAGGGAATAGAAAGAACAAAAACCTTTCCTTTTTTTTTTTTTAAGGAAACGAAACTTGACAAGGAAAATGACATTTTTTCAGCATGTGTGTACAAGTACATTGGGGAAACTGGCTCTTTGCTGCATGTGTTTTTTGTGAATCATTTGTTAAGCAACCAAAATGTAAAGACATTTGCTCCACTAAGCACCGCTGGACTGTCACCTCGATAGCCACTGTGCCGCGACCATCCGCATGTGTGAAGGGGAACACAAGGGCAGGCAGGGAGGTGGGGGTGATGAATACAACAGGTAAGTACCATTGGGCCACGATTACAAGAGAGAATCACATATAAGCTTAGGTGCTACAGTCTTCACGTGAAGTAAATTTATTCAGAGAAATAATCTCACGCCCTCTATCTCACAACGCATACCTAAAAGATTAATTAAAAACAGTGTATATGGACTTGTTTTGTTATTACAAATATTGCATATGGAAGGCAAAAGGTGAACTGTAGGTAGTGCCTATACAAAAGAAAAATTGAAAAAATAAAGTCGATGAAAAATATAAACAGGATGGGGCACAATTAAGAAACTCACGTAGAGAAAATAAGGGCTTTAAATGGCTACATTTTCTTTTATTCCCCTTAACTGCTAAGATAAGGTCTAGTTTATCAGCTGTCACTTGAGAAAATCATCAAGCAACACTCATAATTCTAAAATACTGCTTGGACTTCCCTTGTAATTAAAACAATAGGCAATTGATTCAACTGATTTTCAGAAGCAGAAACTAAGAGCCACTGATGCGTCACACACGGTATTTCAAATACCCCTTCAGTCAAATTTATGGCACTTTTTTATTTAAAACAAAAAAACTGTAAAAGATCATTAAAAATTATTAACTGCTTCCTTTAAGAAAAGATTGATCCTTAGGAATATTGTGGACATTATATACCACAGTCTTTTTCTATCCCTGGGCAATATTTTAACATGTTCTTAATCCACAATACCAGTATATTCCTATATATAGTTTCAGCAAGAATATATACAGTTACATCGAAAATCTTACTACTAGCAAATAAAATAAGATCAAGACTAATGTGCGTTCTGCCACCACAAGATACTCACAGGTGTAATCAGAGCCATGAGATATGACAGGGTTTTTAAACTTGGAGAAGTTTAAAATTGCAGAATCCAAATGAGTTATCATTTAAAGAATTAACATGTTATTTAAGACCTTACTATCCCACCACTGACAATGGAGTCACTGTGAAACAAAAATGAACAGCAGCCTCAAGATTTAGCTCCTACTTCTCAAAAGAAAAACTATTAATTTTAGAATGTATACATGAGCCAAAATGTCTTGTATATTAAGTAATAGGAAGGTTAGAAAATCAAGCAAATTCATGAAACAATGTTTTGTAATTAACAGAAACTCAAGAAGTTAAAATTTGAAGTCCTTATTAATTGTACTCAGAATTCTGTGTCTTACTGAAGTAATTTACTCAACCTTTAAGGCCCTTTTACATTGTCAGAGGAGTGGAAAGGGGCCCTTAGGATTGCTTCGATTTGCATCCCTATTAATTTGTGCAAGCTAACGGTTTCCTTAGTACATAGAAAGTACAATGATAAAGGCAGCTCCCTCCTGGAAGAGCTTATGACCTAAGGCCACAGTCCTACAAACACTTCCATGTGTGCTTAACTTAATGCATGTGACTAGTTCTTTCTCTGTTTAATGGTATGCTCATATGCATTAAATTAAAAGTTTGGAAATGCTTTGCAAGATGGGAGCCTAGAAGACCAAAAGCATTCTTCTAAATGCAGGTCATTTTTCTTACTACTTGGAGAGAAAAAAAATAAATTGAAAATAGACTAAATGATCCTACCTTCAAATGCCAGGTTGGTCTGGAAAAATAGATTTAAACATGTATTTCTTGGACTGTTCTTTTTTTTGGAGACTTAAGACATTTTCAGATGCTCAAAAGTATGCTTGTTCCTATCTCCCATTAATAACAAAGTCCAGGCAGATGAACACTCCCCTGGAGACTGTGGCTAACAGTCTTTCCCCTAAAAAGTAAGTGTGTTTGTGAGTCTTATGCAAACGATATATGCATTCATACATTAACTAGTCACTCACAGACTAAATATTAACTCCGTTGGTGTCAATGCGTACTCTTCTATTTCCTTCAACAGGACCAGAAATTCTAATGATATATTTTGAGATCCTTAAATTTAGAGACCAAGTTTGACTACCTTGACATAAAATAATAAATTTCTGCCCTCTGTTAAAATTTAAATTAGCATAAGTAATTGCTGAATTTGGGCATATAGCTGTCTAATGGTATCCACAGTGCTTATTGTGACATTTCTGGAGAGAAGACAATGTTAAACATAACGATATTTGACAGCATGTTACTCTACAAACAGTCCCCTGACATCCATAGGGCATCGCAGGGAATGATGAGCACTCCAACTGAAGGTGGCCATGTTAGGTTACAGCAGTCAGCTTCAGTATTTGGTACTCTTTATTTATGCATACAGACTGCTTAATATAGATAAAGCAAAGCTCTGACTGCTGGTGAGCAAAATAAAGTCATATTTCACAGTTATGATGTCATCAAAGGACTGTATTTCATGGCTATAACATCTTTGCAAATATATACATAAAGTGGTATCCCCAAGGAGCACTACTTGCTAAGTCTGCCTGAGGTCCAGCAAGGTGGACCTCCTTAAATTCCATTTAATGTACATTAAGATTTGAATATCAAGGAAGTCTAAATAGCCTGAGGGTAGAAAAGGCATTCTGAGTTTCATACACTGTAGCATACTTGCCATATTACATGAATTTTTCTATATATTATGTGCTGTGTTATCTTCAATTCACTCTTCTTAAATTCCAGCACACTATTTTCCTTTTATGCATTTATCTCTGCATATATGCTTTATATATTATACGTAATTACAAAATTACAACTCAAGTGAATCTCATATAATATATAAACTATCACTGATGCAGTCTCAGAATTTCAGATCTTGAAAATAGAATTCGATTACTTTATTCACTCTAAACCAATATCACTGTAATATCAGCCTTAAGCAATACGGGCTGCTAAAATCATTTGGTTCCATTTTTCCAAAAAGGAAAACTGATAGGATTATTTTCGTGATAAATTAATTTTACCATGTAATTGCAATTATGACTTCTAATTAATGAATGGTTTCAGCCTCACTAACTAGGTCAGCATTTTTCTTTTAAAAATATATCATTTTTCTCTCTAGATAAGTGTCATGATATGTCCAAGCTTTGGGGAAATGCACATAGCATTTTTGTAGGGCAATGATCCCAGAAGCTGAGAAATGGTGAAAGTAATGTGACATGCTTTGCTACATATTCAAGCCATTTTTTGTCTCTCTTACAAGAAAAATTAAAAAGCAAGCAGATGGCAAAAGGCTTTTTTAATAGGGAGGATCACTGTTTCTGAGTACTATTAGAGTATTATTTGATTTCTTGACTGAGTTTCCCCAGTATGTAGAACACTGAACAATGTGAGACCAGTGAATCAGTAGAACAACTGATCTATTGCATCATGCCTGCCAGCATGCATATGATGTTGTAGAATATATTGACAAGAGGCAGGATTCAAAGAGAACAGGTTTTCTGTAATCAATCAGATGTATTACTACAGGAAAGTATTAAAGGAACCTGACACTTACGTTGTGTGTCACGTAGGACAGAGTTCAATGCTCCTTCCTTGCCCATTGCTCTGTCAGATCACACGTTTGGAGGTACCCTAGCAACATGCAAGAACATTTCTCCAGTGTCCCCTGAAGATGTCCTCTGGCAGATATATACCATTTTCAATTCCATATTGTTTCTCTCCCATTCACATCCCTGACAACAACCTTATCACACTGTACTTCGATTCCAGATGATTCACGCATTGTGGCATGAAGATACAGAAAAGAAAATTAAGGAAGTTGCAACTATTAAAACAAGGATTAGCAGGACAAGATGAGAGAAAAATAATTTCCTTGGAAGAGGCTCAAAATTTGATGGCTAAAATCTTATGGATATAGTAATTAAACTAAATGCTAGCTCTTATCAGACTGCAACACCCCAAAATATCTGTTGTTTTGTTACAGTTTTTTTTTTCTTTTTCTGCTGCTAGAAGTAGTCATATATTTAGAGAGCACCTCTTAAAGAAAATTTCTGTGAAAAGTTGAGATCCAATACACACTTTGAAAAGTAGCCAATAACATTTGCTAAGCAGTTCTGTAATTGGGGAAAGAAGTTTTTTTTCTGAGAATAAGTCAATAAAAATCATAAAGCACAAATCACAATAGTAAAAGTATTAAGTAACTAAAGTTTTAAATTATACATACTCTATCAGATCGAAACAAACAATATGAAGCAAGCTTTTACAATGTTGCATTACACAAACCTTGAAAACAGGACTGTATTACATCTAAGAAAACTCTCAGCGGATGCTTATCGTGAGTGTTGTCCAGATAGTCTCATTTTTTAAAATAAGAACTAGTATTTATTTATATATGGAAGCCAAAGATTTATGAAGTGATTAGTGGTTTTGGCACTACAGTGCAAGTATCAAACTTTGGATAACTTAATGAAGGGGTTTTTTTTCACACAATGATGTGATTTGAAATCTAGTCTCCTTTAACAACGACCCAGCCCAAAATGCATATACACAACACTCTGGAACAGTATGTTCATAGTGTACATTGTACTGTCTTTCTAAATTATCCACAAGAATCCGTCATTGTGGTTTTATGATGATGAAGCACCTTTAAAATCAATGCAACTATATTGCTATAAAATCAGAGAAGCACAGACCTGAACAAGCCCATTGAGTATTTTCTCTAGCTAAAATATTATTTTTACAGCTTCATCCTCAATCTTTGAAATATATCAGCCAATATTTTTTTATAACAAACAACATGCCAATGCACAATCCTGCAATATTCACTTAAGACAAAATTATGTAAAATACTGTAAAGTTTTTCTATCTGTAATCCCCAAGAATATGTTGTGAAGTCAAGTATGGCTGTTCAAGTTTTCCACCTTGAATACATTTCTTAACAGTCTTGAGGGAGACAAAGGGGAGCAAAGGGAAGAAGTAAGCTATGATGGGACAATTTGATTCATTTTTTCTCTAGCATATCCTAAAAGATACAACAGATACACTGGACTGATTGCCCACACTAGCAAACCAGGCATAGACGAGCATCTTCTCCACGAATACAATTTAATATGCTACAAATTAAAAATAGTTTTTGGAATCAGTCCTGATTATTAAAAAGCACATTTGGAAAGCTTTGAAATGGGGCGGGGGGGGAACAAAACCCAAAGATGTCCTCTACACAGCTGTTTTAGAAGGTCTAAGCTGATCAGCTGACTGCAGGAAAACTAGGAACAGTGGCCATTACAGCTTTCCAACGATGAACAGCTGCAGTTGCAGCTTTCCAAACATAGGTTTTAATCCTTATTACTTCCGCCCACCCAAATATCAGCATAGGTGTATTACTAGTTTTAACTCTGGGCCATACTTCTGAATATTTGGTTCTGGGGTTTCTCACTGATTTCATTAGAACATGTTTAAATAATGAAAAATTTTGTAACTAAACAAAAAAATTTGTAACTAAACAAATATGTGGTCTGATGCTATTAAGGCAACCATGTTTATTTTTGCTGTGTTGGTGAATAAGTGCTGAGCGATTGCATTGTAGCATTTCTGTATGATGACCATCACTGCACTTTGCAAAGATCGTTTACACACACCCTTGTTTGAAGCCGACATCAAGGAGACAAAATCAGACCTGCTATTCCGTCCATATACTTCTTTTGAGCTTGCAACGGTAAAGCACCCTGAAAAGTGAAGGGTGGTAATTAAAAACCTAAACCCAAATGTGTTCTAAACTGGTCTCACTGAGCTAAACACAGATACCAAGAAAGTCAAGGTCAGAAATGAGAGAGGAATTTTGCCCTTAGGACTCTGTCGCAGTCCCATGACCAAAATGTCCAGTTTCTTTTTCTGACTCCGAACCATTCTGAACTGTGTAATTTTGGGCGTAAACACTAGTATCCAGTTTGTCACTCACATGTCATATTAAAATTTTGCAACTGACAGAAGCTGGTTCTTTCAAATGGAGGTACAATGGTTTCTGGTGATAACATTTTTGTTGTTTCAGTTTTATTATTCCAACTTCCATGTTATGATGTCTTGAGAGAGAGTAATAAAGCAGTTTTCAAAGGGTTAGGATGAAAATGCATTTTGAAAATTAAAATATTTTCTTTAATGTTATGCTCAACACAGGATATATCACCGAAACCAACTGAAACTTGCCAATTTAAGAAATAAAGCCACTAGCATCTCACTAGGTGTTTGCATGCAACTGCTGGACTACAGCTTTTTGTGGTAAATAACACTATGTTATTATGTATAAAGTTCAATATATTAACATATCTGTCCTTTAATTCTTCAAGCCAGTGTTGCTATGCAGTATTCTGCATGCAATAATCTTAGCTGAATTAATGAAAAAAATACAACAAAGAACAAAATAGTTGTGGACCAATTACATGTCCCTTTTGATTCTCACCCCATCTGTTTCCAAAACCAGACATTGTTTCCTAGTCCTCTGCAATTACCAGGCTGTTATATTGCCTTTATGACCAGACTACAGTGGAGACAGCTGAAAAGTGCCAAGCTTTCTGCCAGCCTCTGCAGGTCCCTTGGTGCATGAAACTACAAGAAACAATGTATTGTAATGCAGATGTTCATTGATTCCCTGCAGAATTTCACAGACTAGGAGTCCTTCACTGTGTGACCTACAGGGATTTGTACTTTACATAATATCCACTATATAGTGTATCATGTCCGAAGCAAAGTACCTAGTGAATCTGATCATTCATCCCTTGCACATGCCTTTCCCAGCTATCAACTTTTTCAGAGAACAAGAAGTCTTTTGTGCTTGAAACATAAATGCCAATCAAAATAGAATACATTTCTAATGTGTATCACCTTTCATTCAGAGTTCATGCCTTTTACAAGTCAGGCCAATGTTCTTGCCTCCTGCTGGACATACACAAGTACAAAACAATTTAGGAAGATATTGGAACAATTTCAAGTCTAACTAGTCTAGAAACTTGCCCACTTGCAGATTAAGGTGGTTTCCAAAGAACAATTTACACCTAACGCACCGAAAATGAAAAGCCTTGCTATGTCAAAGAAATGTTTCACAAATGGGTAAATAAAGGCCGAGGAATAGTAAATGAATACCATCAAACTAAAAACTAATAGATTTGAAGGTTTTAGATAGTTTCACTTCTCTGAAACATTTTGACTAGGATAAAAATGAAGTTTTGCCTTTGAAAATGTTCGAAAAGGTTAACTGTTTAAATAAAATTTAAGTTCTCAAAATGTGAAATGTACATATGGAAAAAATGTTACTTCTAAACTAGGTTCATTTCTATAGTGACTAATTTTGAAATTAAATTTAAATTCAAATATATACATATATATGTTAACTGTGTGAAACAATGATAAGGAAATGGCATCCCAACTGACAAAACAGTTGGAATCCTTGACAAGGGCTCCAGTATTCAGTTATGAACTCCCTGCTTTTTGATATTTTAAGATGCAAGTCAAATGAGGTAATGCTTATCTCCAAGTTTACAGAATCCTACTATATTTGCACCTTGAATCATGAAAGGGAGGCTACAGGAGTCACCGTAACAAGTGACATCAAGACTGGAAATATTTCTTAGTTTTCAAAATTTAGTACTGCATATTCACATGATTTTAGGGGAATTGTATTACACCTCCATTTTCTCTTAAAGCCCTGGTGACCACTGTTTCTGGCTAGTGGGCATAATTTCAGTTTGTCAGGTGTGACCATAAATGAAAACTCTCCTCATGACTCCATTTTATCTATTACACTTGCTCAGTAGGTCACGCAACAGCCTGTTTCCCACAAAAGTTAAATTTGCGTGTGAGAAAGATGACAGCAAAGGTTTGGTTGCTACTTCCATGTGAATTCACACAGCCGCTCTCTCTTTCTCATCTTTCAGGCCTGTACAGGGAGCAATCCACCAACAAGATCAATTGCCTTGAAGAACAGCCAATTTCTGTACTAAGTGTGTCTGTTAGAGGTAAAGGAAGGTTAATTACATGTGCCAAAGAACAGTTCTGGGCACTGAGGCCAAACAGGGCCTTATTTATGTGCCAGGTGACCTCCTTAGCCTTTAAACACATGGCCACACATGAACTACCTCTGGAAAATGCTCCCTACAATGCTTTAACTCCTGAACTTTGGGATCTGCTTGGGAAGAGATTCAGCTGGCCTCAACCAAAATCATGCCAGGGACCATTTTAACACTTCACTCAGCTTCTGTCACTATTATATACCACTGTCGTTATTATATACCACTCAGCTTCTGTCACTATTGAATTTACTAACACAGGTGTAGCCTGTTTTTCCTTACAGCTTTTAGCTCTGCATCCTCTCATTAAGAGACAGGAACGTGCTCATCACATAAAAGCAGAGAGGTGAGGGCCTGAGAAAGGTCTGCAGGAGGAAATGGCTGCTACAGCCAGCAGAATAATTCATCAATCCCAGCTAGTCACAGCAAGATGGATATCCTGGTGCTCCTATAAATGGTCCCAGGTTATACACTAAGAGGACTTCTAAAATATCATCTATTTTCTTACAGTTCTTACAATCATTTGATGATTTAAGAATCTCAGCTTTTGTTACTAAAATTAGGGCAGGAGGGTAAACCTCAAGAGTTCATGCTTTTAGCAGACATTTAGCAGTGAGTCCCAATGATGTGTGGAAGAAGTCTGTAAGTTATAGGCAACAACTACACTTGGGGAACGGTGGTTTTAGTCAATCAGACCTAAAATGGAATGACGCCTTGCGGAGTTCTGCAATTACGGTTTCAGGTCCGTAACACAAATCTGAGCTATGCATGGAAAAGGCCAGGGAAGACTACAGCCTTTGAAGATTTGGATCAGTTCTATATACAAGACTGAAAATTATTTAAAATCCTGCATTTAACAGACAGCTGTGGTGACCTCTTAAAACAGCTTCAGAATCAGAACCCAAACCCTGAAGCCAGTGGTCCACTGGCATTTACTTCACCTACCTTAATAGTATTCCAGTGTCAAAACAAGACCTGCAGTGCAAGGGTTAACTTGATGGCTATTGCCCCCTTACTTTTGATATTCTGCCTCCCCATGGCCTCCTCCTAGTTCCAAACCAGTGACGGAAACTGGATCAAGATCCACAGAAACCTTCCCACGCTTCTCCAAGGTCCCCTCCCAACCCCCAGTATGGGAGCTCAGCTCTTGTGCTTTTAATCCAATATCCACTTCACTACAGAAGATTTATTTAGACTGCCTCTTGTTTCATAAAGGGCTCCAAAAGTCTGTAGTGATTTTTGACACTTTGTTATAATGTTTCTATGACCCTCCCACCCCCTCCTCACATACCACACCACCACCCAGCCTCATTTTCATATGGATACAAAGCATCGGGATAAAATGATGGTTCATTATAGTGGTACAGAGCTCTTATCTTCATCCGGCAAGAGTCATTTCCTTCCAAAGATTGAAATGCAAATGTGAAAATTAATGATAACTGCATTATCTGATAGCAGAGATAATACCGATTCACTGTCAGAGTAACACACAGTAGTTCTATGATTTCCTCTGCTTCTTCACAATATTCTTCTTACTGTCAGACTATATCTATGGTTAACTATGTTTCATGGATTTTTGTTAATTTACATCAAATAGCATTTCCAAGATCTTATATCTACCACATTTCCCCAATCAAAAAAGAAACGAAATCAGGACAGTAATCTCCAAGTCCTTCTTAGGACTGGTTTAAAAAGAAAGAAGAAAAAAAGGGAAAAAAAAAAAAAAGAGGAAGTAAAAAGGGGGAAAAAAAGACTATAATTAATGCCTGTTTCCATCTTGCAGTGGTCTACCAACCATTCCAATCTTGATTATCCACTTTTGCTTTGTAACCCAACCTGTTTATAGTATTATTAAATAATGCAGAGTAAACCCAACAATCAATACATATTTACAGTAATTCTTATGAATGGTTACAGGACATCTATTCAGAAAAGCTTTTCAAACTACCTTCTATAGCAGGTAAAAATGTGAACCTGGCATGTCAGATGTTCACTAGAACCCTTCTGA
Organism: Phalacrocorax carbo; assembly: GCF_963921805.1. Classification (NCBI taxonomy): domain Eukaryota; kingdom Metazoa; phylum Chordata; class Aves; order Suliformes; family Phalacrocoracidae; genus Phalacrocorax; species Phalacrocorax carbo. Next base: position 21,782,999 of record NC_087514.1, read on the forward strand.
TCTACATCTCGCTAAAGCAACACACTACAATTCACATGAAAGCCTGTTTCTCTCTATCTTTCATTACATATTATAGCAGTGTAGTTCAGTGTATCATTATTTTAAAGCACTATTTAATTTTCTGTTTACTATTTTTCCTACACTTTCTGATATATTTTAAGAAAAACACCAACCTGCAATAGGAATTGAAAGAAACTATACTCTGCTATATTTAAACTTCATACTTACAGTTCTCTGATATATGTATATGAGTTATGATGAGTCCTCCAAGATATAACATGAGTTGTGACTTCATCCTGCTTTACTATTATCAATAGCAGGAGTTCTGTTGATTTACTGGAGGCAGAATTTTACACGTGGGAAACTTTCACTTTATGTGGAGATTAATGTAAACAATACATTAAAAATTACCATAAAATGAAAATGAGAGGTTTAGGTCTTATTTTTCACTGCATTTTTTTTTTTTTCATTTTGGATATGTGGACAAATCACATTTTCTCACTTTCTAAGAAAAATTCAGATACATTTCAAAAGAACTTCTGAGACTGACTTCAAGACTATCCAACTCACAAAATCAGCACATTCTGCAAGAAAGCTGTGCTCCCTTACAGCTATGGAAATAAGAGCTCACATAAGGAATAAGGATGATTTAGTTGACAGTATACTGGGTGTGAATGAAGAAAAGAGATCCAATTCCTCCTTAGGACCAAGATTTTCTTAATTTCACCTATGTAAATGCCCTGTACTCAGTTCCCCAACTGCTAACACAGAGAATATTTCTCTGTCTTAAAAGGCAGATACAACTTCACCAACGGCTGAAACACTCACTGGTTATTGGATCTCTGTGGGAAGAGAGTCAAAAGAACTGAACACGTAGGATGGTGAGTTTTGAAAATCTTCGTGGCTTAGTTAGTCAGAACTAGTAAATTATGTCCCATCTGTCTACAGTGAAAGAATCTTGCATTGCATATTACTCACAGAATAGGTACAGGATGTCTTCTACTGTATTGTTTTATTCCATCACTACAGAATAATAGCACAGAATTTAGAAGAGCAAAGAGAAGTTATCATTCTTAGCATGACTTGAATACACAAATACTGGAGAACTAAAAAGTGGGGGTTGCGTATGTGGAGGACTGCTAGTGCTTATTAATTACAAATGTATCCGAACAGTACAATATTTTTTAAAGTAATATATAGTATATTCATTTATTCAATCACTCCATTTTAGTTATAAGGAATTACCATGGTCAGCCAGTCTAACTTCTGCCTTAGTCGAGTCTACCCCATTTTAAAAGTCCAGTGTTTACCACAGAACGGGATCACATTCTCTAGGAAAGTATGTCATCCTGAGTGTAAATATTTCTAATGACAGATGAATGACTTTTCATAAAATGTTCCAATAATTAACTTTTAAAGAACTAAAATCTGTTCTTTGTGTCTGAAATTGTGGAGCTTCAACGTCCATTTAATCTTCTGATACTTTTGCTAGAAAGAGGTGCCCATTGTTACCAGATTTTCACTCTGAATTTAAAGTACTTTGTAATCAGGTTGTCCTTTAATATTTTCTTTGATAAAATAAATAGGAAAAGGACCTAGACTTTCTCATAATACCAGTCCTTTCAACATTCTAGTGGCTCTTCTCTAAACCTGTTTCAAATTTTAACATCAGTCTTGAAGTGTGAATGCAGGAGACAGAACCCTCTTTCAGATTCAAACAAGACTGCTAACCAGACAAGCAAGATAATTTGAGAACCCATATATATCCTTCAGCCACAACTCTTTCAGACTCAACCCTGGTTCACAAAAACCCAAGACTTTTTCAGACACACTGTATTCTGTAGTAAAACTTCTACTACCTTCTCACAAGCACATGACTTCACATGTAATTATACTGAAACTAAAATTTTGCTGCAGCTAACGTGCCAGGTTACTCAGAACCTGAAATAGCAATACCTATCCATTACTCAGTATTTTCTTTGGATTGCAAACATATTGCAAAGAACTAATATACTTTAGCTCACCATTACCTATTAAGTTGGTTTTACAATATCTATTTTTTTTTCCATAAACCTACATGGATTGGCATTCTTACTAATCCCCATTTAATAAAAAGGTCTTACATCACTTATCCCATTATTTCCAGTGGGACCACTGTCATGTGGACAAGTCTGTCACTATCCAGACCAACCTTGATTTACTGTTTTTGAACATATTTGTTTCCTCTAGTGTTCCCAAATTTCCAAATAATCTCAAAACTTTTTGAAAACTGAAGACTGATGTGGGACAGTGGGTCACCTAGCTCTTAAAAAAGTTAAATTATCAGACTGCTTAGATTAGCTAGGATTTAGCAGGTTTAACACATTGATTAGTTGTTGATGGAATAGAAGTACAGTCATCACTTACAGACATATAGGTTTTCCAGCACAAATGTTTTAAGCAGACCAGAAATATTTCAATTACTCTATCCTTTTTCCTGTCCCATATAACTATTGAGTCCTGACTTGTAATAGCTCAAGACCAAATTTCTAATTATTTCATACCACATTTTAAAATGTCATCTTACTGTTATTAATGAAGCTACTCATAGATTTTTAGTTACTTTTTTTCTTTTAGCCAGGTATTACAGTTCCTAGCATCTGGTTACATCCACTTTTTTCCCATTTAAACTTGGATTTTTCTTTCTTTTAAATTTCTTTGTTTTACATTCTCTTCTAGGTAAAGCCCACGTAACCTTCACTTTTATTACAGCTTTTGGAAAACCTGAAAAATTCGCCTTAAACACTTCCAAGCTATGATCCATACTTTTAAATTCAAATCTTTTCACCCTCTTGATACAGTTCATATTCACTGTCTCTTAAAATGTCAAGTACAGTTGCCTGAACTTGTATTCACCACTCCAGGCATGACCACTGGATGATAAACAATGACTAATTTCTAATTATTTTAAAAATTTTTCTTTATCTGTCAAGATGGCATATTATACATAATGTCCATATACTGTTTTCAACAATGTTTTAGTTGAGGAGCCTGGTATGTAAGATTTTCAGAGATTTTAAGATACTTCTGGTATAGAAGCATGGAACCTCCAGGATATTTCATTCATAGTTTCCCCAAGTTCCCCAAGGGTCCAGAGATGATCCAAGGACTGGGAAGCTGCCATACGAGGATAGGCTGGGAGAACTGGGTTTGTTCAGCCTTGAGAAAAGGAGGCTCAGAGGGGATCTCATCACCATGTACCAGTACTTCAGGGGTAGCTACAAAGAAGATGGAGACTCCCTATTCACAAGGAGTCCCATGGAGAGGACAAGGGGGAATGGACACAAGTTGCTCTTGGGGAGATTCTGATTGGACACGAGAGGGAAACTTTTCACAGTGGGGACAGTCAACCATTGGAATAACCTCCCCAGGGAAGGGGTTGACTCGGCCACGCTGGACACTTTTAAGATTTGGCTGGACAGGGTGCTGGGCCATCTTGTCTAGACTGCGCTCTTCCTAGAAAGTTGGACTAGGTGATCCCTGAGGTCCCTTCCAACCTGTGTGATTCTGTGAAGTTTAGGAGATTTTTGTTCTTACATAGAACAGATATCCAGTAAAAAAGGGAATGATCCTATTCTCAGGTGTGATGTCTGTAGAAGACGTGCAGGACATCCACCTTTTGTTCATTATATATTAAAACACTAATCACTGGCCTCACATGCACTGATATCCTAGCAATAGTACAAAAGCTATAGAACTATATACATCTACATGTATCAAGTCATCCACTTGACAGCAAACAGTATATTTAAGGCTGTAAAATGACCTCTGCTTCCATGTTTAAATAAGTAAGTCTTTTCATATAAATTTTGTTTAAGCCCAGCCTTGCTTTGAAGATTCTTTCTATTCCTTGGACTTCTGCTGTTGGCTATAATGGAAAAAGAATCAGGTCCTTTACTCTGCTGTGTCCATTTAGAGTTTATTGACCTCAGTTTCCATTATTTCAGAGTAGTCTTCTCATTAAAAAGAATTTGTGAAAAATGAGGACAGAAACAATGAAAACTGAGGATAGTTTCAAAAAACATTCAGGTAACACTTGAAGTGACTACACAGAGTAGGCATTATCTCTGCAATTGATGCACTTGATGGTCAGTGAAGGTCACAAGACTGCGATATAAAAGACTGCTTCAGGAGAAACCCTTTGAAGCTACAGCACATTTAACTTTAGATTTTTCTTCATAAAAATACTCTAATTACAAAGCCTTGGGAATGCATGCAAACCATTTAACAATGCAAATTCTCAAACAAAATAAAACTCTAATTAATGCTGGAAGCTTAATTTTGACTCATTCGTGAGTAAGTTGTTGCTAATGAGTAACTCTCAAATTTCAGTCCCTGGCAAGTACTGGCTCTGAAATAACAATATGTTCTCTTAGTGCTAAAAAAAATTAAAAATTAAAATAACGAAACAGCTCTACTATTGTATGAATCCCTGAATTATCACAATTCACATTATCAGGGGACACCAACTTGTATCATGCAGAACACAGTCACTGTTGGATTCCAAGAGAGCTCCATCTCAGTGAGGAGACCAGAGGCAGACCAGATAAAAAAGAAGGTATGGCCATTTGTTCTTTGAGGTAGTATCTCTACTATGAGTTGGTAAAGTTGCTGAAGAAAAGTTTTTTATGGTTCTGTTTGTGATGTGCTCAAATATGTTCCTAAATAAGCAAAATATTTCATTGTTTGGGTTTTTTTCTGAAACAAGTTATCTTTGTACTGCATGGTCGAAAATTATCTTCTTTTGATTGTTTCTTTTCCCATATCAATAAATAACCAAATTCATTTCAGAAAGTATGGCATGTGGTACGTATCCATTCCTTTCTTCATATATATTATACCCTTGTAAAGAACCAATATTTAAATAAAATAGAGCTGCTTGTTTCATGTTGGTGGTCATCAGATTTCTGAAGTCAAAAGGAATTTTCCCACATTCAGCTTTGATTTCCATCTTATCCCATGTCAAAACTACCACCAAATATTACAGGAAATACATGTCTTACTGTTTAACTGAAATTTTTTTCCCAAGAAAATAAAAAAACCCTCATTCTACTCCTTACTGTCATAAAAGATGTCTCTGAAACTTTTGTGTAAGATAGCTCATATAAAAAGTTGTAACAGCCTGCAAAATGCGTATTCAACTATGTTGAAATACACTAAAAACAAAGAAGCAACAAAAAATTGCCAATTTCAGATATGAGATTAGTTATAATTAAAATAAAAACAAGTCATATGTTAATCCCTGACAGCCTTTAAGTCTGCTATGAAGCTGGAAAAGGCCATTCTGCTGCACCCAAAGATGTCTTCTGTATTCTTTTAGATGTAGTGTATTTTAACACTAAATCTTGTTTTCTTACACCATACTGCTTTATATAGAATATCAACTTATTTCTGTATTACCATTAAAAACATTTTAAATGGCATCATCATAATTATATATACTATGTCTTCCTTTTTGTTTGCATCATATTTTCCAGCTACTGGTTTCAGAAAATTACCATTAGTTTTGTTCTTCTCTTCAGAATAGCATATAGTAATTTGCAAAATCAAGGAAGAATGAAAATGTGATTGAAATATAGGATTTTTTCTAAGGAAATATCATTATTGTGTTATAAATTATTGATAGAATGCTTCTGGAACTCTTTTCTGATGTGCTCATCCTTTTTAGGGAAAATTTCCGTAAGAGATACAGATATTCTGAGAGATTGCTTGGCTTCAGATGCACATTTTTCAACAGCATTATTAAAATATAGTCAGTATAATGGACTTTTTAAGGCCCATTCCAGAGTCCACATCCATGAAAACATTGCATTGAATTCAAATGCAGAATTGCCTGATTGAGAAATACAATTTACCCCTTTGTCTTAGGTACTTTTACAGTACCACAGAGGTTTTACATATTATATTGAACAGATGCTTGGAAAGTATTCCCATGTTACCATCACATCTTACATCTTAGCAATGTCACACTTGCACCATCTTCACTGTGTATAATAGAAAATGTTACTGTGAATTACTGTTTTATGGTGAAGTTCTAGCACTTCACTGCAATCTAAGAGTCTCTCTTTCAACTGAATCAATGACCAGGTGTCCAAAATTATTTTTATCAGGCTAAACCAGGTAGACAACATCCTTGAAAATGTTAGTAGATACCATACCAATTTGTTAAACTCAACATGTTGCTAAGTGTAGGCACAAAGTAGGTGTTTGGTTGGTTTTCTGGCCTCAGAAAACAGAGCAGAAAAGCTGCTACAACTATGGAACTGAGAAATCACTGATAAATTTTAATCCTAAAATTCTAAGCAGCAACATTTTCCTTTATACCAAGCAGGTACGAAAGGCATTTTATGTTGAACAATTTACAAAACTGTATAGCCAAAACCATTTTTCACTGAAGAACTTTATCTTAGTACTTATCTGTCAATATCCTGGACTCCAAAGGATCATAGAGGAAATAGTCCATTAAAAATCAATACAAAGCATAACACATGTACTAAAATAATAATATTAAAAAATACTGGATTCTAGTTTAAGAAATTTCTCTTGGCTTTCAGTTGTTTCTTCCTACCTGGCCCATCCCAATCTTCAGGGTCCACAGCAAGCTGCCCTGGTTTCTCTGACCTTGCATCACCATCAGATTCTGCTGCCTCCTGGATGCCTTCTTCATTGCCTGAAAAAAACAAAGAAATACAGTATTGACATGTTTCAATAGTGACTTTTAGGCAGAGCTCCCACACCATCCAAAAAACTCCTTACATGCCTAACTGAAAACATATGCATGTCTATAAACAGAGAGAAAATGAAAAAAAATATTATTAGACACATAAACACCTGTGAGTTACCAGTGACTCAAACAAGCCTTGAGTATCCAATCCTTGCAGTTTTGTGGAGAGACAAAATGTTGGAAATCAGTGTTTACTCCATAAGCTTAAAAAACCAGAACCACAACTTGCACCTAGTTCTGCAAATCAATGCACAAAAAAGTCATTAAGTTTGTACGCACAAATTAAAGAAATAAATCAGCTAGCTACTCCCCAGGAACACACACTTTCAGTTATGTGTTTTCCTGAATCAACACCGAACTGCTTCTTACGCATTGCAGATTAATAACACTCAGTACAAAAACCTGGCCCACTAAACATTCTGGCTTTTCAGGCAATCTACTCTGTGGTATTTTGGCATTTAAGGAATTTGCCCTTAAAGGTTATAAGCTACCAGAAGACCCTATGATCATTTTCTCCCTACCAAACTTTATCTAAAGAAATGCAACATTTGGATCAATTTTAAAATATCCAGAAGTACCTGAAAATGTCTGTCGGCCTTCAGTAACTATCCACTCTAAGGCTGTATACAGGACACACTGAAAATTATGATAAGGTTAAATTTTTAGAGACGACCTTTTAATTATTATTTGAAGAATTCCGTGTTGAAAGTGCAGTTATTTCACTTAAACAACGATTCTAGGCAAGCTCCATGCAAAAATACTTTGAAATAACCACTATGAAAAATTCTATTGAAGATGAGGGGTTCAGGTATTAACACAAAATAGTCTGGCCTCAGTAATGTGTTAAATGACATGGTCGAGTGCTTATCCAGGCCAGTACTTTACTGTATTGGTAGACTTTTTTTTTTTTTTTTTTTTTTAATACTACTAATCAACCCAAGAAACTCTTGCATGAGAAGATACTATGAACAATACAAAAATCAAGCCTACAGAATTAACTACATCAGTCAAACAGGACTGAGTCACTGTTTTTAAAATTTTTTTTAGCAATATTGAAGCCCACTTTTTTAAAAATTGTCCCACAGAAAAGTGGCTTGGTATTTTAGAATCTGAAAACCAGACTGTTTGTTGCTTTGACAATAGCAGGGCAAGAAGGAACAAAAAGCACAGCAATTAAGCAGTAACTTGTAATTTTTTCCCCACTCATGATAACAAAAGCTTTTATTAGCAACATAGGTAAAGAAATGTGATTACAACAAGCCATGCCAGATCCCCATATGTTATCACTGGAGCTATATTTATACCAGATAAGCTTGTGACCCAGAGTTTTCAAGTACATGATTATATACAAACACTATAAAGTATTAACTTCATGTGCACATGTAACATCTTGTAATAACACATTCTTCCCTGTGTTCATAAAACAAACAGGTTTTCAACTCCTAAGTATAAGAGCCCGGTCAACTACTTTACACACAAACACAACAGTATATTCACTCCGGACTCCTACAACAAAAATAAAGGTTGGTGCATTTGCAATAAGAAAAATATAGGCCAGTGTATTCATAGGCACTTAATGCTACAAGATATCATTAATATCTAGTATAATTTTTCTGTCAAACACACTGTATAATTTTATCCAGGCATCTGAAGTTCATGTGCATCAGTACAATCTGAAGTTAGCTTCAGAAGACCATCCTGAACACTCACATGCTGAAAAAGCTATCAAGTTTCCTGTGAGTAGTTTTAGCAATTATTTTTCAACCAACTACCCTATTTTGAATTAACATTAGTACAGTTACTTTGTAGTAACCAAACAGAAATCTGCTTTTTTTGGGTGGACTGAAGAACCTATCAGGTATTTTCACCTTCATATTTTGACCTTCATAGCTACTTAGCACTGTAACAAATTGTTCTTTATTAGAGAGACACAAATGACAACTTCCCAAGGTTCAAACCTGACAAGATCAGCTCCAGTTTTTTCCAAAATGTTGGAAAGCACTACACAGCAAGGGCAATTCTGATTATGAGTTTCTAACTGAAGCTGTATAAACACCATAGGAAGCTCTTAAGATGTTTTTTTGCATGGAATTTTTGCACTTAAAAAAAATGGTTTTCTTCCATTGTAAACAATAGATCTCTATGGACTACATCAGAACAATAACAACAAATACGTTTAGAAATAATAATAATTCTCCTAGATAGAGCCCAAGCATGGAAAACTTTAGCTCCAAAATATAAAAGTTTTTCCAATTTATAATATATGCAAACCTGGCGTTAGCATGCAAATTTGAGCATTCTTTCAATCAATGCAACCAACCAGAACATCAAACAAACAAAACTATTAGAATTGAAAGAGGAGGAGAAACTTATGAGAAAAGATGGGGCTGAAGGTCAAAAGAAGGACACAATTACAGCTACGGTATACAACTTAGAGCGCACAGTAATTATTTGGGAGATGAGGAAAGATCTAAAAATTTATGTTAGCAGATAGTTTAACATTTCATTAACTTGCTTTTTCAGTGTTTCGTGAAGTATGGTGTTACATGTTTTTCATAATCACGTTTTCATGAATTCATGCATGTCCAGTACAAACAGAGTATAACAAAATGTGCAGAATTTACATTAAGGAAAACTTTTTTGTTTTGCATCTAGACGTACTTTTCATTATTTTCATGGACATTTTCTACTATTCACTGACTACCAAGTCCATACATTACACACCTGAAATATCACCACATGGATTTCTCCTGTTCCCCCATACTACCTGCCCTCTGTACTGAGGCAATCTGCTTGTGAAACCAACAGTACATTACTGTGGGCTTCAGCATCCATCAGTGAAGCAAGTCTATCCCAGGCTCAGCTGAGCAGCAAGGTCAGATAAAAGCGGACAACCAAGTCAACCAATGTGCTGGAGACACTGCAACTTTAAGAAGCCAAAAGGAGGCTTAGCACAAGAGCTGATAACAAAAAAACATCTCAGGCTTTTTTCTTTTCTTTCCCCTTACTTAATGCCACTTTAGCAGCTAACATTTGTTTAGCACAAAGGAGTATATTTCCTTACAGAATTTATTTTCTTTCTTTGTTTACTCTTTTTGTTCATTCACTGACTATTTTCCAGTTACAATAACACTATGTTTTATATTTATTTTAAAACTGATTACATTTTTCTTCAATTTACAGGTGTAAACATTTAATTGGATCCAGGATGATTTTTTACTTTCTTCCAAGTCAAATCAAGTGCTTTTGCTTTATATATACTACTCACTTTGCTAAGAACATGTCAATTCCTTTTTAATCCCACTGTTTTGTTTTTTTCTCATGCTTATTTCTTCACTTTGCTGCTCAACTACGTTTTATTTTTAAGTTAAAGGAGAAATAACTTCTTGCCATCAACACCAGAGTGGTATAGAAGTACCAGCAATGATAAATGCTCTGAAATGAAGGAAACCTGCTTCTGTTTAAGTTTTCTTTCTGACAACTTGAATTCTGTCCTTTAAAAGAACACTATCACATGAAAAAAGAGTCATACGAGCAAGAATCTATAATATCATATAGTACGTTTAGTCATGAGTTAGTTAAGCCTACTGGACTTTCAGCTATTTCTCTAGATTTGGTATTAAAGCTCCACTTTGGGCAGAATTCATCTCCTCTAACCTTAGATGTCCGAAAGTTAAGCTAGTCCAGACTAATTATGCAGGCGCTCCTATAGACAGGGAAGAGAGAAAACTTCACAGTGACTCATCTATTTGAGGATGCCTGAGATACAAGACCCCTCTTGGTGTCTGAGACAGTTGAAATGAATCATCCTCTGAAACACACAGCTTAGACTAGGAACCTATCTTTAGCCAGCTAAAGTTAGGTGAAACAAATCTCTGCCTACGATAAAGTGCTGAATACACAAAATACTGCTTAACTAAGAGAAAAAAGTCTTATTCAAACAACTTCAATCCTGTAATATGAATAGAATTTTCACTTGACCTTACTATTTCTTGCCAGCATTAACTGTTTCTGTTGCTCTTCAAAAACAGTTCAAGTTTTTTTAATGTGTTTTTTTTTATCCTAGGGTTTATCCAAGCCAACACACTGAACAACTGTAATTCAAGGTGCTACAGCTGGTCAGGGAATCTGAAGACTGTAAAAGACACATTACCAGAAACATGAGAGGGAGAACTCTAACATTTCTGACAATACTGACGAGGAGGAGAAGAGAGACTTTAATATTAACAAGCAATTTCACTTTAATCTTTTAACAAATTAAAGACTTCCCAATTTGTACTTAATAAGCCTGTAGGACAAGTAGTTGTGATATTTTAAAGGAGCATGTGGGTTAGCAGTGCTTCTCAACCCAGCTGTTTTAATCTGTGTTGTTCCCATCAATATTAGGCTCTTGCAGAAACTCTCGTACAATGTAACTATTGAACTTTCTCGACTAGGAATGTTATAGCAGCTGTTAGTCACTCTATAATGTATTTTGCAATCAGCTAAATCAACAAAGTATTTTTAACAATGAACAGTTCAGAACTGACAGATCTACTTTCTTGTTCACAACTGCTTATCACAGCATAGATATCATATATGTTTGCCAGGTGCTTCCTATAGTTAGGATACTTTCAGAGAAGCCGCTCACAAAAGATAAGGTCATAAAAGAGATGAAAAATGTGCAAGCTTCATACACTCATGGTTTTATCATCAGACAAAATAGCTTTGGGTGAAGGACTGTACCAGTCACAAACAGCACACAGCAGCTTATATTAAAGTGAGTGAACATTAAAAGTTTGAAATTCAGTTTGTGCTCATTCTTCCTGGCAGCATAAATGTAAACTTAAATTGTTAGCATCCTAATACAGCTGTTCAGTGTGAAACATCACTTCTCAATTATAATAAATCAATTCAGAAATAAATTGTTACGAAGCCTGTAGCGTTCTGCATTGCCAAAAGAGAAAGCAGATGTGATGCAGAGACTTGGGGAGTCGCTCACTGTAGACTTTAATTCAGCAAGGTGCATATCCTTATGTATGTTAACAGGCCAGCGCGACTGGTTGTGAAGGGGCAGGATTAGGATGTTTTAGGGACATGGGGGAAGGGGCCATTTCCTTCTTTCTGCTGCAGCCTACAGCAGCGATAATTCCAGATCCAACTAAAGAAGGATTCTGAGGCAGTACAAATGAACTAGATGCCAGAGCCTCAGAAACTATAAATTAGCATCCAAAAATTATCCTTTGTTATTTGCTTTATCACAGTGCCTACTGTGACAGGACCACTAACGCAGCTTACACACACTGATAATCTTCTCTTGAATCCTAAAAAACACACTGGAAGACCAGAATCCTTGCCAGGAACCTCTCTTCAGAAACAACAGTCATGTAACTTTGAAATAAACCATATACAACTTAAAATACAAATACAATATACTTAATTCATTTAATGTAACTTACTTTTTGGCAGCACACGCTATTCTTAAGAATACCAATGACATCTAACAGGACTTAACTGTCCTTCTTATGGATTAGCTGTTTTTAAAGGATTCTATGATGTATTTAACAAGCAGAAGTCTCTCATTTTAATAGCAATGCAGGTTTTCAGCAGACATAAAATATTCTGGGTATAAAAAATGTAACTAAAGCAAAAAAAAAAAACCCTTTAAGATTTTGGTATGGAAATTGAACTCTGAGCGTAAAGATACTAAATAAATTGGGAAGGATGTTTCCACACTTTGCCATATTTGGCATCTGGTGCGAGGACAAGGTAAACTACAGTGGCTACAGTGTTATGCGAATGGGTTTATTCTAGAAGCCTTGCATGGACAGAGAGACAGAGACAGAGATCTGGTGCTGTGCCTACCAGATACTGTTATCAACTCATCTGGTGTACACGAGAAATAATTTCAGTGAAGCCCACCAAAGTCAACTGAGACACTTTACTATACAAAAGCAGCAAGTTTGAGCAAAATCTGGCCCTCAGACGATTGATGTGTTAACATACCTGAAAGAAACCAGCATTTGTACATGTTAATCCACTGCATTTTATTTCAGATTGTATTAATCATCTCAATACTTTGCTTCTTTGCAAGCAATTATTGTTTTCTGTCATGCTGATTAACAATCATAATTTCTCCTGGGATAAATCTCATTTGAAATAACTGTATGTTCCTAGTTGCCCTAAGCACTCTTAAAATTATTTATCCAGCAAATGTCAGAAATAATGCACTGTCTTTTATCCTAACTTTTAGGAAAGGTCTATGAATACCCATGTGTTGGTGAGTACCTACATGTGTGCAAGCTGTTAACTCTCCAAAGTAATGGTATTAAAATCATCACTTTGTTTAACAAAACGACATCTTGACACAATGACATTTCAGCACCGTGATCATGTTAAAAAACAGCGTCAATTATTTCTAACCGTTTCAGCTATGGCACTTTTCTCCTGGGATAAGACACTGCTGTGCAGCAAGTTCATCTAGACTGAGTCTGGCCTTCCTTTTTCTCTAAACGTTTGATATGTTCTCATTATTGCACTGTTTGCTTTTTAAGTCCTTTCAAGACAAGGATCACTCATTCAAATGTATTTCCTGCAGAACAGTGAAAGTGTTCTCTAAATTGCATTACAGACTTTCCTTCTATTAATGAGTTTTATATTTATCGTAATTTTTAGGGAGCAACTCTTGTGGCACTAGTACTACAAATGACTATCATTCAGATATAGTGGCTACCCAAAAGCTTCTATAGATTTAAAGAAAAAAAAAAGAAAAATGTCTTGCATCTTTCCAATCTTTCCCCATTAAAACTTCAAATACAAGAATTCTATTAGACATATACAAGTACCAACCTGGGGCTCAAACTTACATAGCTCTAGGCACTTGATTAGAAAAGCAGCAGAAGCACATTTTTAAAGATATTTAGACACCCCAAACAAAGACTGTTCGTTAGTGTAATTTTCAAAAATTATTGCAATGTAAGTAATTGACAATCCATGAGATTCTAAAACACCCTGCACCAGAACAGAGAGATTACTTCAGAAACATGCTAGCAAGTTTCAAACTCTTAAGTCTGAGGACTCTTCTGCAAGTTCATATTTTGACTTAAGATTAAATAATAATTCTGTTCTTTCCCCACTGCAGAAATACTGTCTCTTACGAGAATTCTTCATCCAGCCACGAAAATCTCATTTTATAATGCGCAGATCAAATCATTATCATATACACACCCCATTTTCATGTGATTTCCACACACTGCTACATAATGATTAGCAATATAGACAAAGAGAAAATTTTATTTACCTTGTTATAAACAGTTTCATGCTTTTATGTGAAGTAATCAATACTCCAGGTGCTTCAGTATCAAAAGCAGACAATTCCCTGTCATCGGAGGTATGTTTCCACATACATGCTGTGTTATAAATGGTTTCAAAAACAGTCTAGACTTCTATGAGTCTAACCCAAGAAAAAGACTTAGCCATCATAAATAATCTATCCAGCAATAATATTTCTTATCAATATTTATCCATTGATGTCATAAATGTGGCATTTGTTTCATTTATTTTTTCTGATCCTTTGAGAACTAAATTACTGCCAATATCCCCACTGCTGACTTACATAGTACACAGCCGGTGAGCAACTCTGCTTTTTGGAGCTGTTCTGACAACAATTCTTCATGGAATGTCTCCTAACTCTTCAAAACTATTCAGAATTTTTGTGTCAAGAATACCAAGTTAGACAAAAAAAGGCAAAATGGACCTTCATTATAAATAAATTTAGTAATAGATGTATAGTACACATCAACTAAAAACATGCAGTGAAATTTGTCATTTGTGCATTTCAGATGTTAAAGAAGACCATCCTTCTAAGTTCACATTCCACCAAATTTTAGCTCAAATTTAAGTCAACCCAAATTGAACGTTTGTGACTTTCTAGAAAGGGGACATTACACTACTTGTTGTAACCAAATAATCCCTTTCCTTAGAGCTGTGATAGAATTCACAATTTCATTGTTCTTAAGAAAACCAAAATATGCTGACTGAAAAGGCTGGATTTGCTTTGATAAACTGCTTAAAGTTGAGTAAGCTGTTTAAGTGTTTCTCTCACTTTATAATTCTGAAAATAAAATTTTCTAGTTGGATCTATGTATTTACTTCTTCAAACATAGCTTGCTGGTTTCTTTTAGAGATATAGCTTTCTGCCTGATGACCAATTATTTAATTTCTTGATTAAAAGAAGGGTTTGTTTGTCTAACTTACGCCAAATTTTTATCCCACTAAAGCTGATTTTAATACCGACATGGATTTCTGGTGGACCGAAAATTTGGCCCAAGAGGTTTACATATGCGTTAGCAGTAAATAGAAAAGAGTATAGGATAGACAATCTTGTAATTGTTATTCTGGAAGCCTTTCCATGCTCTCAAGTGAATGGTGAAAAAAATCACTCCAACTTTTTCAGATATCTCCTTTTTCTTTTAGCAAGAAAACAGGTGGTCCTCTGAGCTCCAGTAACAGGAAGAAATTCGAAAGCAGGAGAGGTAAAGCACAAGGCAAATGCTAATGTTCAGAAGAAAAGGATCTCCTTTCATCCTGCCAGGATCCAGTCTAATTCTGACTAGTACCCGTCAAAGGCTATTATCAGAGAGCCCCCTTCCCTTCTTTGTCCATATTCAGCACCCAACAAAAAGTATGGTAAATGCCCAGGACTCAGTTGTTTCAGCTGAATGGGATACAGATAAATGTATAGGAACCCTCCCCCTGGGGAACACGAGAACCTGACACAGTTTCACAAACATGTACACAAGCCAGTAAGAGGTAACTAAGGAGCAGCACTGTGAGTTCTTAGGCAGATTCTCGTTATCCTAGGAGATTAAAATACATGATCACACATACATGCCCTCTCCTGTCTCTGCTCACCAAAAAGAATTAATGTGTCCTTCATTTACTCAGAAAGCCTACATGAAGAAAATGTAATGAATTAAAATAAATAAAAAAAAAATTAAAGGAATATGAGCTCCAGGAGAACAGAAGTATTGCCAGGGAAAGATAATGTCAGGCGCAGGGAGGGGGGGTGTCTGGTGCCAAGCAAAGCCGAGGGCTGTGCAATCACCTCTATCAGTGCTCTATCAGTGTCTACACTCCAGCCAAATCCAGAGAAAACAAGGAGTCAAAGATTCAGGTCAATAAGCTTATAGGCGATTTGCACAAACAGCTCCTCCAGCAAGGTAAAAAACAAAGTCATATTGGCTTTTCTTTTTTATTCCTTCTCTTTGAACTCCCTGGTCCAAATGCACCCTGGAAATGTCAGTGTTATATGCAAGAATTTAAAGAGCTGAGCTTCTTAATCCCGTTAAGAAATAAGAACAAAGTTGCCTGTAAAGATTGCCTTATTAAGCTCAAAGTGATTATGGTATAGCTGCCTTATGCTGATCCTACTTCCACTTGCTATAGCAAAAGAGGTAGAAATTTGTCATGAAATCCATTACTGAAAAGGAAAGAAACATTATTGATTAAAAGGTTTATGGTTAAAAAAAAAAAGTAAAGAAGGCATAAATCTACTTTTGGATCCAGAAACAGAAAATAGCAAGCATATTGTTAGTCATTACATGACTCACATGAGAGAAGCAAAGAATATTTACACAGATGCACACAGGCATACACACAACAAAGTCATACTCCAGAGGAAAAAGGGACACACAGACATCATTTTCAGCATATTAAGAGTTTGGCTGGTATTATAGATGGTAGCATGATAGCTTTGCACATGAAGTAGGAAGGGGAAGATTAATGCACAGAAGAACTTAGCTTTGTATATATATGCTTTTTCTTATATGGAGAATCACACTGCAGCTGTTTCCCTGAATCTCAAGCCTGGCTGCACAATCAGGTCACATGGTTTAACATAAAAAATTCCAGTCCTAAGCTGGTCTGTCAAGCTAGTGACAAAATACTGTTCATGAGCAGAAAACCTGGATCAGGTTCTGAGCTCATCCCCTCCTGTCCAGGCAGAATACAAGAATACAGCAGCAGATATACACTCAGTATGCAGAAGCCCATATATTCCCCAAGTTCTCTTCTTGCTGACTTAGAACTGTGTATGAGTTTCAGACAGCACTGGATTCCCCTCATCCCCCTCTTCCCCCACAAATAAAGGCAAGAAATGTATCAGGAACTGCAACCATGCATCAACACTCTGATTTGCTATGGCCAAACATAGCAGTTTGTGCTATACATCCTAAAACTATTGCATCATGGAACAATCAGTCTTCATCCCATCTTATATATCCCCGCTATCTTCCTATGTCACCAGCTGAAGCACAATTAACAGTGGGAAACAGAAGCTATTTCTTTCCAGTCTGCCACCAGTAGTGCTAAGGCCACTGAACACCCTTCCACTGAGGGCTGGTGCCCACGCTGCCTTGTGATGGAGTAACTATGGGAAGCCTACAACATGAGGAGCAAGCACAACAGCCATGCTACAAGCAAAGAACAGGAGAATTCAGCAAAATTGTCCTGGTAAGCATGGCAGCAAGAAATGGGTATGGCTTCTTTCTCTAATTATCAGGTAACATACATTCCTCCATTTTCCTTCTTCTTCTGGAAACAGTCCCACATTTTCTCTCTTGATTATAGTCCTTCCTCCATTGTCTTCTCTTGCCTCTTTCCTTCTCTGAACACAGCCACTTAACTATCTACTAATCTCAGGTGATCTCTCTCATTGCTCAAGATAACTTTTCCCTTGAAAGTTAATCCCTCATTGAACACTTCTGCTAAGAAGGTCACAAGGAACTGTAATTTGCTTAGGCAGTTCCCACTCTTACGAAGTAGACAAGGCTCCTATTCTCCTGCTGTTTCCAGAAAAGAAGGGGTCTCAATTCCATATGAGTATGGCAAACTTTCTAAGTAATAGATGAGAATATTTTTTTATTTTCCTGAGCGTATCTAGGCAGGATGACAGCAGAGACTGAAAAGTCAATGATAAACTACTACACAGCCCAAATGAACTTGATTTAGTCCTTTGCTTTTCATCCCATCACCTTCAACTTCCTGGCTTTTGTACTATTCTGCTGTTTATGCCCCCTCCTTGTATTTGCCCTCCTGCTTTTATAACCCCATCATGCCTCCAGCTCACTTCTTCTCTTGTCCCTGTTAGCATCACCTCATTTCTTATTCTGACCTATAAAGGCAAAAGTTAATCTGTATGTACTATCTCCTAGCTTCTATAGTAGGCTTTCAGCCATCTAGTCTATCACTCTTCTGCATGGGAGACAGGCCATTTTCTCCTTATTCAGACTACCAAAATACTGGCACTTCTCTAATAAATCTTCCAGATCTGAATTTAATCTGAATTAATCTTAATCTGATACAGACATTGATTCCAGATACCTGCTATCTGGACACTAAAAAAAATCTTCAGCAATGGAGGTTCCAGGCTAATACAGGCTTTGTATGGACAGCATCATCAGATACCTGCAGTGCAGAAATTTGTAGTAGCTAAGCATAAACAGCAATTTTCAAAGGCCACAAACTGACAAAACACAATGCATCATCACCAAGGCTGCCTCCTACCAAATCTTTTGTTTCTACTCCAAAGACTGAGAGCAGTGCAGCTTTCTAGTGGAAGAACACTAGGACCATGTTATTATTATTGCTGTTTCCAAAACATTCTCTTTCCCCTAATCCGACTGTCAAAACTGCAAACAAATCAAACTTCTAACTGCCATCTCTTCTGAGGCTTTTCTAAAATATTCATTCTTGGATGGGAAACTTCATCCAAAAGGTTAAAAATTCACAGCTGCAAGCTTAAATTGATCCCTGATAAATAGCAGGCTGCTGATTTCCATTTTTGCTTTTAATATTTACATGCTTAAACACTGTTCACTTCTTCACATTTAAGTGTAAATGAAGACTACATAGGAATAATTATTCACATGTAGCAAAGTTAATTGGTGATTTTGTGGTGTTGCAAAAGTGGGGGGGGGGGAGGTGGAATTTTCCAGATTCCTTGTCGTAAAATCCATTAATGAGTAAAAGGAGAAGGGAAAAATAATAGCCAAAAGTCATAATTTTCAAAATGGAGAAGTTGTAAATGACATGTAGCTCAATCAATGTGATTAATTTGCTTCACACTTTGCAGAGGCTTTTGCCTTTGCCTTCTAATTCTGGCAACCGTTCTTCTGAATCAATCTCTCAAACCCAAATTAATAAGGTGGGAATGACAAGTATGGCTTTATAAAGGTTAGCTGTTTGCAATTTAGACAATAAGAGACTGCTCTCTGCTTATAACACCATCAGGCATAGTTTGACAGGAAAATCTCTTCAGTCAAAAAACCAAAGTCATCAAGTTGTGAACTTGTTATGTCCTCTACTTCCATTCATCTGGATGAATTTAAAGTTCAGTAAATTTTTGCTTTCAGTGTCTTGTTTGGACAGTTAAAAGCCTCTGGTTTTAGGTGGTGCTTGGTTTTGCATAGCTGGGGAAGTATGACCAACATACCATGGGTGAAGCCTCAAAAACACCTCCTCCCCAACAACTGTGCCATTTGTTGCCCGTGTCTCTTGATTCCTGCAGGAAGCTCCACTGCTCATTTGTCCTCTTGTTCTGGGTCAGCTAGGAAGAAACCCCGGCGGAGGGAAATGGAGAGCCAGGACAGATGAATATATCTAATAAAATCCCCTGACTTTCTTGAACCTTTAATGGTCCATGCTAACAAGCAGTGAATGCAGAGATAGCATAAAGGATTCCAATGCCAATTCTGGTACTTTCCAGGAAAAGGAAACCTGTTGCATGAGAAAACACACACCTACACTTAGTTTTCCCTCCTTTGAAGATATCTGTGGTTTACAGGCTGCCTATACCGTCAAAGAACAAAACACAAATCAGAAAGTCAGGCCCTCAAAACAGAAATTAGAATGCATTCATTTGCCCTCTAATCTATTTGGTATGTATCTCATTTCCAAGCTTTTATTCATGATTATTCAAGTGTCCAGAGAAGGGCCACGAAGTTGGTGAAGGGTTCAGAGGAGGAACCACATGAGGAGCGGCTGAAGTGACTTGGTTTGTTCAGCCTGGAGAAGAGGAGCCTGAGGGCAGACCTCATCATGGTCTGCAGCTTCCTCACAAGGGGAGGAGGAGGGGCAAGTGCTGATCTCTCGTCCCTGGTGACCAATGATAGGACCCGAGGGAATGGCAGGAAGATCACAGAATCACAGAATCACAGGTTGGAAGGGACCTCAGGGATCACCTAGTCCAACCTTTCTAGGAAGAGCACAGTCTAAACAAGATGGCCCAGCACCCTGTCCAGCCAAATCTTAAAAGTGTCCAGCGTGGCCGAGTCAACCTCTTCCCTGGGGAGGTTATTCCAATGGTTGACTGTCCCCACTGTGAAAAGTTTCCCTCTCGTGTCCAATCGGAATCTCCCCAAGAGCAACTTGTGTCCATTCCCCCTTGTCCTCTCCATGGGACTCCTTGTGAATAGGGAGTCTCCATCTTCTTTGTAGCTACCCCTGAAGTACTGGTACATGGTGATGAGATCCCCTCTGAGCCTCCTTTTCTCAAGGCTGAACAAACCCAGTTCTCCCAGCCTATCCTTGTATGGCAGCTTCCCAGTCCTCTGATCATCTTGGTGACCCTCCTCTGGACCCCTTCCAGCCTGTCCACATCGTTTTTGTATAGCGGGGACCAGAACTGTACACAGTACTCCAGGTGAGGCCTGACAAGCGCTGAATATAGTGGGAAGATGTGCCCGGGGATGTTTATGTTGGATATTAGGAAAAGGTTCTTCACCCAGAGGGTGGTGGAGCACTGGAACAGGCTCCCCAGGGAGGCAGTCACGGCGCCAAGCCTGACGCTATTCAAGAAGCACTTGGACAATGCCCTCAGAGATAGGGTGTGAATTTGGGGTTGTCCTGTGCAGGGACAGGAGTTGGAGCTGATGATCTTTGTGGGTCCCTTCCAACTCAGGACATTCTATGATTCTATGACGTTAAAGAAAAAATAGTTTTACGGAAAAAAACTTATTTCTTATATCATCTTTTACTTTCAATACTGAAGCACTACAAAGAGAAAAAAAGCTTATGAATGATTAACAGATTCATGACAAAAATCATGAGAATTACTCTCACTTTTAGTATTTACTATATAATACAGTCAAAACCCTTCCACTAAGACAAGGGCACAAAAGAAATTTATTTGCTTTCCAGATTAGTTTTGTCTTCTTGGGTTTTATCCTCAGAAAAACATACATGGCTTCATGCTAATGGACCTTAAGATGTGACACTGAAGAAGCAGGACATTCTACAGAAGTTGAGACATTAATAAAAAGCAATACATTTCTAGCCTCCCATTCCATTCTCTTCCAGGGATATTCTCAACTTACTTCAAAGTGGGGCTTTCTGTCACACTGCCTCAGCTGGAAGTAGATTAGGGGTTTCATGTGCCCCTTTATTCTCAGAAATTTCCTTTTCAACTTTTCTTCTGCAGCAGCTGAGTGGATAGGTTTAAGATTCTTTTATAGCTAGAACACACTTGGAAAAAGAACTGCTGGGGAGTCAAAGGTATTCAGCTTGAGAAATCAGCAGATGTCCTTAATAAAACATGTGATAATCAAGATTCAGATTTAAATGTATTCCTATTTAATTCCTGATCTTATTTAATACAGTGGCCCGGATTCAGTGTTTTCCCTGAATGATGTGTTCATTAAAGGGAAGTTATTTCAAGATAACTCAAAATTCAACATGAATTTGCAAAGTTGATTGCTATAAACAAACAAGAAAAATCATGTCTTTTTCTGAATTTCACCCAAAACAGTAGGATTTCCATTGGTGGAGCCTGGAAGTGCAGCAAAAAGAAATAACTAAATCAAACTGATATGAACTGATAGTGGTGCATAGTCTTCCATTGCTGACAGAAGGAACTCAAGAGACGCCAGTACAACAATCATGCAAATACTGGTTTAAATAATTACTTAGTAATGCCAGTAACAGGAACAGTACTTCTTTTCAGCTAAGGAAAATGGTGTCTGAGGGGCATGTGAACATGTGAATGCACAGTAATTGTAGTATTTGTTTACAGCACAGTTATAATAGTACTTAACTCCCCCCGTTTGTAAAGCATTTCCATTCATTATCTGGTCTCTCTTGCTTCACAGTAAGATGTGTAGCAGCTGAACTCTAAACTATTGACTAGACTGTTTTGATCCCTTGGGATGGCTTACTAAATACCAAGAACCTGTAGCGCAAAAAGTAAATTTTTTTTCAAAAGTTTGTAAACTACATCGACGAGTCCTCATTTCAGCTGGCATAGAGTTAATTTTCTTTCTAGTAGCTGGTACAGTGCGTGTTTTGGATTTAGGATGTTGATAACGCACTGATGTTTTAGTTGTTGCTAAGTAGTGCTTATACTAAGTCAAGGACTTTTCAGCTTCTTATGCTCTTGCCAGTGAGGAGGTGCACCAGAAGCTGGGAGGGTGCACAGTCAGGAGACCTGACCCCAACTGGCCGAAGGGATATTCCATACCATATGACATCATGCTCAGCATATAAACTGTGGGCAGTTGGCCAGGGGGCACAGATTGCTGCTTGGGGACAGGCTGGACATCAGTCAGCAGGTGGTGGGCAACGGTATTGTCCATCACTTGTTTTGTATATTCTTCTATTCTGATTCTGATTCTGATTCTGATTCTGATTCTGATTTTTATTGTTACTACTAGTACTACTGCTGCTACTACTACTACTGTTATTTTCTCTTCATTTGTTGGTCTATTAAACTGCCTTTATCTCAATACACGTTTTACTGTTTTTTTCCTGATCCTCTCCCCCTCCCACCAGAGCTGGGGGAGAGGGTGAGCAAGCGGCTGTGTAGTAATTGGTTAGTGACTGGGGTTAAACCATGACATGAGGACATGTAGAAAATACATCTTCATGCTTTCCCTACACGTTACTGAAGACTCTCTAGGAAAGACTAATATTCTGCATTCATAACATTTGACTATTCAAACAGATTTATTCTACTTTGTCCAGGACAGATGAAAATAACACAAAAACTGGAGCGTAACAAACTATCATGAGAAAATGTATGGCAATATCTGAGAAAGAACAGAAAGACAGAACAATTATCAATATCCAAATGCCGGAGGGGGTTGTGGACTGACAGAAGAACATCACCACAACAATTCTAGCTATTTGATAGGCATCCTTACCTGCAGAAGACAAACAATAAAGCAATCAAGTGGAAATCTGGCAGGAGGAAGGTTAAATCAATGTTCTAAATAACAGTACATGATAGTACGCTTTTTCTGTCAGCTGAATGGGAAACACAACCTTGCAGACTGAACACTGGGTAAGAATGAATTGGTGTGGCTTATGCTAAAATACCTCTATCTTCAATAATTTGCAAGTAACGAATGCACCAAATAGGCATCTGCAACTTTAAAAGTTATCCTTTCAAAAATCACTAGTTTTCTACCATGCATAATAAGTTCTATAATAAGCTCTATTTTAATCCTAGAATCTACAGACACAATCTGTTTTTCTAGCAATGTTTCCTAGGCAAAGAAGCAATGAACAGACATGCTGCATTGCTAGCTTTGGATCTGATAATAATTGACTTCTGAGGCCTGTTCTCTACACTTAAATACGTAGAAAATAACATTCTTGGAGCAAAACATTAAAGGCAAGACGATTCACCTCCTTCAAAAGTACATCTTCCAAGACATTTAAATATTTACCCCTTACCAGACTTAACTCCACAAGTGACTCATTTTCCTATTTTTAAGGTACTACATTAATAGGACTTTTTGTACATTTTAAATCAAAAAATCTTTTTGACTGATTAGATGCAGTTTGGCCCGCAGTGCCTCAAGAGGTGGGCTATAATGATTACCTTTATTACAAAAGTATTCCACTTCTTCACAGCTCAGATTTTCAGGCTCAAACTCTGCAGAAAAGCTTTCCTCCAATGGAAAGTCTTCTTTTGAGATAGTATCATTTTCATCAGACAGGCACTCTTCTTCTTCATCCTCAATGGCATCCTCAAGGGGCCCTTTAAAAAGAATCAGGAACACTGTGGCAAAACCATCTAACACAACAATGTAACATAAAACCTTAGCGAACTTATAACTGGAGGTCTTTAGCTAGTTTTTCCTTCCACGGCTGTGCTCAGCATTTGTTAGAATTGGACAAATAACATTTTATGGAAATTGAAATTGAAAGTGACTGTTCTCCTGATGACTTCAAATCAGAATATGCAAAGTGTTATTAATAATGTCTATTAATAATACTAAAAGCAGACAGTTCTAACAATGGAAATCAAAGCTATATTTGTAAAAACACGTAAACAGTGAAGAGCCTTCTCTCGTTTGTTAGTCATTGTTTTTTGATGCTGAATTACAGTACTTAATAGGCTCCCTTTACATGCTTCATTTCTCAAGTTAACAGTGCTGATGACAGTGAATTACTACAAAGGTATTGACAGTACAAACTTCAGCTTATTCTGCTGTTTTGCTTTAACCAGCACCTGACGGTATCCGTGACCATTCATTTGCTAGACTCTCTAATAGACTCCCAGTCAACAGACAGGACTCGGATAGACTATCACTTCATTTCACAGAGGCCAAACAATTGTCGTGGTAAACTAATAGCCGAGAGCTACAGAAACATAAGGCAGTTACAGAATCAGGGTATGAGTCTGAACTAGGAACGGCAGCCTGAGGGCTTTGATTCTTCTTCTAGTTACCTAGACATACTACTGCTACAGATCTTGAAGAGCCAGTGCCTGACAGATCTATAATACATAAAACCCAGGTTACCAACTGGAATGTACTCAAAATTTCTTCTTTCTTATATACACACACTTCAGAATCATTGGTTAATAGTAACTATTGGCTAAAGACATCCATTGTGCAGGTGTAGAATTTTACCCTAGATTTAAATACAGATTTGAAATAACGGAACATATTTTAAGTTAACTAAGAGTTTATTAAATGTCAGTATGTTTCAAAATCCATCTTAAGACTGGATTTCAAAAGAGAGATTTCATTATACATGGTTGAGGCTTGAAAAAAAAATACATATTTCACTCTCCAATGAAAGCACAGCCTCATTTATAATTGACTGAGTATTTCTTCCTCGAAATGAAAGCTAGCTAGCTAATGAAAAAAAATGTAATTTGTATTTATATGATAGTTTTCCAGTATTAAACACACTATTCCTATATAATCTATCACGCAGAGATACAATACATAAATGATTCTGTTGCATTCGATGAAAAGGAAGGGATAAATTTTTAAAAGAAATCAAATATTGACTACACTGTAATTTAACGTAATTTATTATGAACCAGTGACTACCCACATTTATTAAAACAGCAAAATTCACTTTAGGCTAGGTTGTGTAATCCTTGCTTCAGAGGAATATGATGGTTACTTTTTACTGAAATTGACTGAGATTCCCAGCTGGGATTCCATAAATTAATACAGCTTACTATCTTTCATGGAAATATGACTATTTGTGCCAGCTGAGAATCTGACCAAATGAACCCACTTTTGTGGCCACATACTCACCAACGCTAGCTGTCATTCAACAATATATCTCCTAGAATAAGGGGCTATTATTATGGCTGAAGAAATAAAAATCTCACTATCAAAGTATCCATTACTGTTAATTGCACCTTCTAGCCATGTTGGGAAAAAATCCAGCAAGGGCATACGCACAGGGAATGAAGAGTGGATATCACACTGTATGGAAGGGAGAACAAAGCACTAGCACACTCTGGAGAGGTGCGCTGCAGCTAAATGTGGGCAGTTTGGGAACCTTATGTGTATCCAGTTTCATGGCAGAAATGAAAGCACAAGGGGTTCTGCACAAACTGTCAAAAATACCTTTCATATTTTATACTACTATTAATATGTGACATTGTCTGTAGAGCCATTTATTGGTGTGTACTCCCAGTAAAATCTGGATAAATACACTAGGAAGGAAAAACGAAATGAAACAAAACCCATGCTATTTTAGAGAAATGTAAATTACTGCCATGTATAAAGATGTATAAATCCCATGCTTTGCATCATTTCAGAAGCAGCCATATGCCTTTAATAAATTTTCCAAATATTTTAAATTTGGGGGAAAAAATGTAAACTCCAGCCAACATTTTAGTGAAAATCAATTTCCTGCTGAATGACTGGCTCTTTGTCATTGAACTTTTTCAGTAAGTATCTTGCAAAATAGAGCAAAGCAATATACCTGCAAGTAATCCAACTGGCATGTGTACATGACATTCAGGTCTGTTTCTAGTTGTTAAATCAGTTTGTTTGATCAGGTCACCAGTACATAATCAGCAAGCTAATAATCACCGTACGTTAATTAAGAAAGGAATGGAAGTGCAGTTGGTATGCTTTCGTTTGCAGCAGTCATGGAAACACACACCTTATCATTTCCATTGACACTGTTTCCAAGAAGGCAGAAGGAAAAAAATGTATGCACCAGCTCCACAGCGCAGGTTCAAGTCCCTGTCATTTTGTGGGTTAAGACTTTATTTTCTAAACAAATCTCAGACTAAAAAAATATTCTTGATAAAT
This sequence comes from Phalacrocorax carbo, assembly GCF_963921805.1. Classification (NCBI taxonomy): domain Eukaryota; kingdom Metazoa; phylum Chordata; class Aves; order Suliformes; family Phalacrocoracidae; genus Phalacrocorax; species Phalacrocorax carbo. The sequence goes on from NC_087514.1 coordinate 21,809,312, forward strand.
GCTTTCATAGATACATCCTATGTATGAACAGGCATATAACATTTCCTGAAGTTACGTGCCCAAGTATTTGAAAACATAAATGTAAATGGTGTCACATCCAAACGAGACCAGAGGTATGCATGCATCTATACCAGGTTTTGCTTTGCATATGCCAACCCACATATAAAAACTAGTGATGTTTATCCAGCCGCATATGGGCACGCATCAGAGCTTTACGTAACAGTTCACCTCCAGGCCTGACATCAGATGTACTCCAAAAAACAGCATGACATTTGTCGAAATTGAGGGATCAGTGCGTAAATATTTTGTTTCATGCCACTGCTGCCTTGTCTAATTCACTCATCTACAACCTGATCCTTGGGACAAATTCTGACTTATTCATGTTGAGTCACCTTTTATTTTTTAAGTGTTCAAATACATTCAGCTCATGCGCAGAGGTATAAATGGGTAACCCGATTTTAACTGATAACTTTAACTGCAGAGTAAGGCATTGTTCAACATGAGTAAGACCAGCCCACAAAAATAACAGCAAAATTAAGTATTTCTTGGTTGCTAGTTTCCTGTGAACTGAAATATCAATGCCTGATTCTACAGCTATTAATTATCAGTCAAACATAGTGTGGGTTAAAGAAAGCAGCAAAATCAAAAGCCACTTACTAGAAAGTATAAGCAGATTAAACTCTGTTCTCGACTACTCCTTCTAATTACTTGGGCATAAATAGACAATTAATAAAAATAAATTTTCAGAATCTCACAATAAAGATTGTATGGAATTAGATATTCTTGACTAACGTAAACACAAACTCTGCAGGTTTATGTTTGCCTAATTTGCCATATGCTTCCAAAACCCTCTTGCTGACATCAGTAAATCAAGTCAGCTAGAGAACTAACAACTTATCTGGTTCAAAAACATATATGTTGGTTTTCAAATTTTAATAGCTCCTCTATCTAGGGAACAACCTAGACAGGATCTACTCAACTTCTTCCCTGATTTAAAATACTTTAAAAAACAGTCATAGACAACAAGAACACAAAAGCACCTTTAAAAATAACAGAGTTTCTTTCAACTGTTTTCTCTGATAGTGATTTTTCCCCCAGTTGTTATTATATTTATATAATACCTTCAACAGTCTGAATACAGCTTAGTCAGTTACTTTAGTACTATACCTTCCACATTTCTTTTAAATTTTTCATTCAATTTAATAGTATTACACTCATTACTTCTACCAATCATGTTATTAAGCACCTATGGCACAACATGTACTATGTCTGCTTTTATTTCAACTGGAACAGGGTCAAGGTCCCATTCCTGTTCTGCTGAAAAATGCTCTTCAATACCTGCTGATTAAGTGTGACATTACAACCAACAACTGCCATAATGACACAGCAATGCAAATCCAAATAATTCCTACTGCTGAAATTCATCTGAGTGTCACAGTGATCTGACAGTAAACAGCTCTGAGATATTATTAGACTCTTAAATAAAACAGTAAAATTTCAAACTGAAATGGTCTGAGAGTTTAGTTGAATAGTTAATTCCAGAGAGATAGTCTAGATATTTGTCTTCTTTCAGCAATCCTTTTCTTATTAGCACTTTGTAAAAGAATGTGATGTAATCTAAAGAGAGTGATTCTGAAATACTTCAGATTAGCTACATGATAAACATTAAGAATTCCCAAGTGCACTAGGTAAAAACCCAGTTTCTAATCTTAAATTTACTGAAGGCAAATGAAGTCTCCATTACTTCATTCTAGATTTTGCATGAAGCCCTGGCAAAACTATTTCCTTTTTAAAACAGGAAAATATTTGTCTTGTACACAACACAGGAGATTTTGAGGGGTTTGGTGGTTTACTTATTCACTTGGTCCTTACTCTACTTCATTAATATTTATTGATATAACTATAAATCTCAAATATTTTTTCAAATACCATAGATAAACAAGAGGCAGTACAAAACAGTACAATTAGTGACAGCAACGAAGAAGTCAATGTGGCAGAAATCCATACAGCTTAGTGGACACAGTAGTCCCCTTCGAAAAATCACCACATATAATTTGATACAAATAACAATATCTACTGAAGAGAGGCTGACGAGTGAGCTGCATGTGCCTTCATGGAGAAAATTACTTCTGATTGAGGCCACTTGGCAGCACAGTGTGGGGAAATCTGAACTGTGCTCCCTAATTTGTACCAGATTTACAGACACTCAAGCACTTATTTTTTAGCACTATTAATATATTAAATGCTAAAAAATATAGAAATCTTTCTCAAATAGTCATACACTTCAATATAAATGCAAACGTATAGCTAGAAAAACACAAAGATAGCTAGCTAAGTGGCAATCTTTACACAATAAGTAACAGATGCTACCTCAACACTTGAAAGGATAGGCCACGTTTAGCAAAACAAAACCAACACTGTAAGAATTTTAATAACATGGAAGAGTGTGAGAATGAACAACTAAAAAAAGATTTACATTCACTTAACATAAGATGCTTTTGCTACAATAAACACTCTGAACACAAATTTGAGCATCAGACCCCTTGAGCATGTTAGCCCTGATAGAGCAATGGATGACTCCAATTTTATGGCACTATAACCGTAATGAAATAATTGGAATTCAGTAACATTAAACTGGGTAAGTTCATTCTGTAATCATTTCTCATAGCCAAATTCATCAGACTTCTCCCTAAATGAAACCACTTAAATGCACGCTCAAATTAAGCACATGCTTATATGCTTTCCTGTCCAGTGCTTTGCGCTTAAAATGCACGCATCCTACAGTGGGAAAGTATCATTGAAATAATTATCTCATGAAAATGTTAAGTGGTTAGCTTCCTTCACACCTACCAATATTCTCCTACACTCCCAGAGTAGTGAAATAAATCAGTGCTCTTAACAAATTAAGAATGCTTCAGAAAGCCTACAATACTTGACAGTGAGTGGCTGGGGAGAGGTTAATGAGTATAATTACTAGTAGTAGCATTAAACAATAAGAACTCCTAGAAATCAGAGAGGCCTGAAACTCATTGGATCAACGTTATGTATTTTGCATGTTCTGTGTAATCTATCCAGTATTTCCTAGGAAAACTCATTGTTGCCACACACAGATTATCCTTAGCTTACGGTAAAACCTAGGTATGTGATGCTTTGATTACAGAGAGGAAAGCTGCAGAAAAATCAATCCATTTGTCTCCTGTTTCAACAAGAACATTTTCTTCTAAATACAAACAATTACATAAGAAAACCAGCAGGCAACACTTTATATTGATTCACATGTGGAAGACACATAGGGAACTTTTTTCCTTAAAATTCAGTCAGGAACATTAAAAATATAAAAGAGGCTGCAACTTATTTCCTTTTAAATATGGCAGTGGGGGTGAAGACACCACACGGTAGTTCAGAATTTGCTTTCTCCTCAGAAGATTTCTATAAAAGACTTCTTAGCTGCTTCTTCAGCCTTTCAATTCACTCAAAGGATTGGTTGTTTCCAACCCCTATGCTTTTACAGCAGCCTGGAGATAAGTTTAACAGCAATCTGAACAACCCCATCAGAAAGAATCCAGCTTCTCCTTCTTTTGGGGAAAAAAATTTATAAGACACTACCAAAAATATACTCCCAAGTTCCTAGCTGGGAAGCTGGCTTTCTCTTGGGTTTTGCAGAATTTTTCTTAAGTGTCCAGGCTCAAATATGCCAGACCCTGTATGTTCAACCAGGGTGAAGACATGGACTGATAAAATACAGGAAATGAATATATGCTGTAGCAATCAGAATACATTTTCAGTTTCTATCAAGGACTAGGACTGCCAGATACTGTCCAATCACTGAGACTTTCAATATTCCCATGTAGGAAAACCTCCAACTAGAGGTATCTACATGAATCACAGACATGGATGTACACAAGTCTGCAGCTAACATCATATATGATAATAAAGGAAAATGGTCATAAAATTTTCCTACGGAGCTAGCTTCTCCCCCACCCAAACAACTGACCCTATGACTGTCCATCCTACTTCTCTCGGCTTTTAGTTAATAGTGATCCCAATTTTCAATTCTCATCATAAAAAATACTGTCCCTCTCTTCCCCCCTGTGAGAATTGAAAATATTTTAATCGCTTATTTCCATAAGAATAGAGGAAAGGGCCAAGCAAGGCACCTAAATACTCTTCTGTTTGATGGTAGATGGCAATACCCAATCTTGACAAACAGACCACTGTAGAAATAGCTTACAAAATAAGCATGCTGTTGGCAGTAGGTGACTGAAGCACAAGCTGAGATATCAGCTTAGAAAAAAACTTAAGTATATTTAAGAAGGTCAATACTTGTCAAACAAACCGCTACCACTTTTAACAAATCCTTCCCTCCTCAGTCCATTGAGTCTTCTATTTAGCTTAACAAACTTATTTCTCCAATTCCTGTTATTTTGTTATAGCTATACTCAAGAGATGCAGTGCTACCTGTGCACATTGAACCTCTCCCGTTATGTAAATGTCTGTTATGTAAATTGGCTGAACTTCAGAAGTTTTGTCCAGATTGGAAGATTGTGCCGATTTGTGAGCGACTCCTTACATCTTCATTGCGGCACCCGAGCAGAATGAACCATTTCTCACTTTCAGACTGGGAGAAGCTTTATGACCATGATTTAACGACCAACTTAATAGAAAAAGAAATGGAAAAGAGCTGCTCTCTGGACACTATAAATCCACACAAACCTGATGTAACTGAGCTTAACAGCAAGAATAAAGTATAAAAGTATATTTCTGTAGCCAAAAAAAAAAAAGATATTTTTAAGCACGTAAGTTCTTCCTGCAGCCACTCACTTTTAACATACGTTGCATCAGGGGATCTGGTAGGAAGGAAACATTTTTATTAATTTTCCTCTTATCTGTAAGAAGAATGCTGATTTTTTTTTTTTTTTCATTTACGTTCCTTGCCTGCAGGTAGCAGACCAAGAAAATCATACAGCAGAAATTTTTCCTTTTGATTAATTTCTTTCCATGTGTTATGTTATTTCTTATATATAATTGATTTCAGGTTTTGCTCGTAGCTGTACATCTTTTTTATATCTGTACTCACTGCCTTCCTTCAATCAAGAAAGTTGAAGGAAATTACCTGAATTTTGTTAAGTTTATTAAAAAAAGAGCTCTGTGAATATTTAAATTGAGTTTTGAAATGCTAATACAAGAAAGATATTAGAGAATTTTAATAGTAGGTTCAATTTGACCCACAGACTATTGTAGAAAGGGTCAAATTTTATTCAAATTATTTCTTTACAGCAAAAAATATGAACCCTTTGATTTTATAAAAGTAGATTAATATTCTTCACTGCTAGGTCTTTTGGCACTTCGGTGCATGACAGCTTTAACTGTGCTTGTACATAAACTTTTCAAAGACCTTTGAATGTTCCAGTACTTTGGAACTTCCATTTATCCTCTTGTCGTCTTTTCTGTTACCATTATCAAAGAGGCCACAATAAAACTGACTGTGCCTATAGTCAGTTTCCTCTTAGAGCCAACACCAGAATATTTCCAATCGATAAAAGTGAAATGATTAAAAAGTGACCATTCAAAACATGCTTAGGGAGACATTAATTTCAAAAAATAGCAAGCAGATGTACTGTTAATGCCAAAGTTTCATTTGCACGGGAAAAAAATAAAAACGACGTGTGGAACATGAGCTGCAAAGACCCTTGCAGTTAAATGTCAGACCTCAGTTTTCAAGCACGGGCTTATGCCGAAATACCCTTATCCATAAAAGAGTCACAGCACTTCTTTTATTGTTGGGGCTCTGTTTTGCAAGGTGCACCTTGTTTGGCTCATAGAAGTCAGAAAGGACATATTTATCCTGCAGATGAACCTGAGGGTTTATCAATTTTACCTCAATATGTGCACAGAGAGAATGTGAAAAAAAGGCACGTGGTGTGTGGTACTGTTTTTACACAACGTGTACAGGCAGAACTAATCATGAAAGATCATACTCATTTACCAAATGAAGAGTATGTTTTGCCAAAGAACCGAAGTTGTTTTGAAATATGAGTGTTATGAAAGGTACTCATAGAATCCTCCTCTCCTCAAATCTTCCCACCTGCTGGCAGCCAAAGTGTTGCCGTACTATAAAACCCTCCCAGGTAGGGATCTTTCTATGAGTGTCTCTAAATGGCATAAGGAACAAATTCTTTTAAGATACAATGCACACAGTGACAGTACAAAGGGTTTAATAGTTGCAACTTCATTCTGGAATTCCTACTCCCAGGAATAAAGGCCAGTGGAATTTTAGCAGTAACTTCCTTGGTACTACGATGCCAACAAGACTGCAAAACTGGTAGCAGTGAACAGTATGAATTCAGAGGCATCTTAATTGATCCCATGCCACTGTATGAAAATAAAACCTATAAAGTGTGTTTTAGTACTCTAAAGAATGATGCAGAAGATTATCTGGATCTTCTAGAATTAACAACATTGTCCTGTCTTCTGACAAAAAGTAACAGTAAAGGTTTCATCTTAGGAAGGGCTTTTTTAATAAGTATTAATTATTATGTATTTATATATTTGGAAGAATAACAGTATCTCTTCTTGCTCTAAAGTCAGTAATTGAAATATAGAAGTGATTTAAACTAAGGAAGAAGCAGGAAGAGGTTTTTGCTTTGGACTTTTCATTTTGAGCAAGCATTGTACTATTATATCAGAAAGCAAGAAAACAGAAATATTCACCAAAAAACCCAAACCCAAATAATCAACTACTTTCCCACATGAAAGATTTGAAAAGTTGATTCCAGTTAAAACCAGATTTTGGCAACTATCAGCAGGTGCTAACAATGACAAAAGTAATTTCATAAACTGTACCACTAATTGTTCTAGCCCCATTCCTCCTCCTACTGTCCCATCTTGATCATCCATTTAACCAATCAGCCACACTTGCAGCCAATAGACTCTTTGAAAGCGCTCATTGTTAGAAGGTGGCATCCCAGTAAGTCAAGATTTTAACTTCTTGTATGCTATAGATCATAGCAAAAGAAATTGGGAGGATCAAATTTTCATAGAGATCTTGTTGAACACAAAGATTTGGAGTGAGAAGAATACTTACTGTCTGTGTTAGCTGTCTTAATTCTACCTACAGTCATAATAGCTTCACAGCAGATGCTGTCATGTGTGTTTCTGGTGGTATGACAGGAGGAAGAGAAGAGCAGAGGTGACAATATGCATATCCTGACTCAACACCCTACAAATATCAGAGCAGCAACACAGAACTACAACAGTACCACAGTGTACCAATCTTCCTGATTGGTACTAATGCCTACAAAGCCAACAGGAGTTTAGGCATAAAGCTCTCAGAGATGGATCTGTGATGCTTGTAGATAATTTTGCGATGGTAGTTTATCAGTAGTTTTAGTAAATGTAACAGAGTGCACACGGAAAATTCCCTGTTTGCTTATACAGAAATATTATCCCTGAAGGCATTTTTCCCCGCATTATGGTATATTTTATAGTTTTTAAACACATAATTTATTTCTGTATGATTCATATCTGCTAACTTTTACAAAACAATTTTTGAAACTACTGGCAATTTTTGAAACTAATTGGAAATACTGGCAATGTAATTTGCCCCATGATACATGGCTAACATTGGTGAAAATATTATCCAGTTCCAGTGGATTGTTTCAGCTAGGTAAGTATGAAAATAATGTTTAAATTTACAGGCTTAAAAAAAGAAGAAATGAAAGAAAGCACCGTTTGTGTAAGAAGATGGCTTCTTAATTCTGTGTCTTTCACTAAAATTATATGTATCTATATAATAAAAATCCCAATATTTAATACTTCATACATTTATGAGAAGTGCCATTGGTTTTTGTATCTATAAAAGCATATAAAAAAGACAAAATGTATGAGATATTTGGAACTTTTTTAAAAAACATATTTTCATATTGTTTTCTTCAGGTGTTCTAAGTTTTGATAATTCACATCTGCAATACAGGAAACTCCCTCCTCTTGCATCTTTCAACCAGTAATGCATATCAAAATGAGAGGTGCAATTTTAGGAAATTACTCAGACTCCCTTTTCATTTTGTTTTACTCCTGTAGGGTTGGGTTTTTTTTTTTAACTCGACCTAAGAGAAAAAGGAATAGATACCTCCACACCAGCCAGTCAACACCGGTCAAATAACATCTGTGGCATGCTGTTCCAAACAGTCCAATGAAATCCTCTGAGGGTTCAGGATCCAGAAATTTTCAGTGAAACCTCTCCTCCAGATATAGCGAACTGTGATACTCGTAAGCAACAGAAGATTCTTTCAATGCTCTAATCTCACCATTCAGGATCTCAAACATGTAAATAACACAATGCCTGTTACTCAGGAACACTTTATAACCTATCTCCTTTACCAAGTACTGTTATAGCAGATCAGTTTCAAACACCAACCCCTAAACAGGATGAATTTTACCTTACACATGGCCAAGTCATGCTGAGAGCATAAAGCTTTTCAGAGAAATGAAGGCTGCAGAAGTTCTCTCTACCTCCAGCTCCAACAGAGCCTTACTCTTAACACAGAACTTCTCTGGCAATCACACGAGTCATGAATGATAGATACTGGAATTTGCTAATCACTGGTCTCACTCACCTGCTGGAGGGAAAAATGTGATGCAAGTAGGAGCACTTTGAAGCCACTAATGATGCTCTGCAGTGTATTTAATGGCCAGCATGTTAGCTACGATGAAAGAGGAACCTCACATCAAGTACATTAAGGGATCAGAGGAATACATACTCATCACTCACTATAATTTTACATCCCCAGTTTCAAGACAAAATACTCACATTTTTCTCACAGACCAGACACCTTATACTGCTATAGAAAATTAAGGGGTCTTTTTTTCTTCTGTTTATTTAATATTTTCTGGTTTTGTATGTAGCTGCAGATTATTCCTGTTCATCGTTTGTTTCTAGCTGCATTTCCTCAGGTGGAAACTAGTCTCTCATCTCTGTACATCATCACGCAATTATATCAAAAAAGCAGAAAAAAGGAATCTGGACTTTTTAGGTCCAGAAATCAGCACTGAACTCATGACTTCTCTCACAGGTTGCTATTTCTCTTCAAATAATTATTGCTTTTTTTTTTTCCCCACTGTCTTTTCTAATATAAGTGAAACAGAGGATACTGCAGAAAAATGAGCCCTTGAAAGACAGCCCAAATTCGATCTCTAATAACACGCTCACAGTTACAGAGCTTGTATGTAGAATTCAGTGCCAATTTGGGTTAGACCTCAATAAAAAGTGAGCACACCTAAACCTATCTGTAACTCAATGGCACAGTTAAATGAAAAACTTAAAACACAGCAGGTGACATAACAGATGCACATGGCAAAAAACATCATGCTTAAAGTGACTGGTAGTTCGAAAGTAACAGCAAAGGAAAGTTGAGATATTAGGAATAAGCTAAACTACAAACTTCCTGATCTTTGTCTAGCAGATGTGTATTAGAATGAACGTCAATTTAGCTTGGTGAGATTCTTATAATTTGACAAATAGAATAAAAATACTACTTAACAGTATGTAAGAGCTATAGAATTATGTAATTAGTTACTTATGTTCTTAGAACTTTGAATTTGAAATAACTACAGGGGATTCATTATTTTTAATCCCATAATGGAGTTTATCAATATGCAGAACAAATCTGAAGGGTCTCAGATTAGAACTAAATCTTTAGATCAGATTGTAAAATAAATGATTAGTGTATATTTTTAATAGAAACCATATAATCTGAAAAAGTCAGGTGGAATAAAATGCAGTATTTAGCCACAACAAGCCACAAACTGGGCATCAGCACTGCCCCTCCAGTGTAGAGTAATTCCAACCTGAGGGTCCACTGCAAAGGAATATTCATGCATAGTTTCTTTTCTGTGGATATTCAGATCTCATTTTGCCCACTAGATTGTCAGTTATGATTAGTTATAATAATAACAGTTGCTGTAGCTTAAAATGATGCACCATCAGGATGAAATGTGTTTAGTTTTGGTTTTTTAAGATCTTCAAAGAATAACAGCATAACAGCATTTATTGTGTTAACTGAATATATAATGGACTACTAACCTGTACTTCATCAGCATGTACATCTTACAATCACCATGAAAATAACTGACCTTCATTATCACATCTCAGGAATGCATAATATAAGCATACTGTAGTCTAGGTCACAAACACAATAGCATCTACTGAAAAACAACAACATTCATATGCCACAGTTACGTATCTTTATGCGTATAGGTATATGAACCCAAAAGCACAAATAAGCAAACTACACCTTATAATATAAACTAGAAGTGCATGTTACAACGTACTTGATTTCTTTAATATCCCTGCTCACTTTTTTACTACTTTAATTTGATTCCTCACTGGTAGGAATTGCAAGGTTGCACAAAATACATTTCATTTCCCCTAGAGTTGGCATAGCCTGCTGGTTTTCACAGTTAATCACTAATTAATAATTTGAAAACACAAAGCCATTATGTCATTTCCAGACAATGAGCTTTTAAATGGTGCATGTTATGTCCTAGCCTTTTGAGTAAGAAAAAAAGTTTTTTTCCTCTGGAAACCAGATGGCTGGTAAGCATTATTATGAGGCTATGTAAATCTCAAAGCAATAAGCATCAAATCAAAACAAGAATTCATTCTCCTCTCCTCTTATAATGATTGCTGTTTTGCTGAGCCAACTTGTGGCATAATACAACACCTACAAATTAGGCCACTGGATGCTTTGGCGAAGATGAGCTGATAATCCATCTCCACTTTCTTTTTCAGAGCAAATAGGAGTTCTGGAAACATCTTTCACCTACATTTTCAATGCTCCTAATATCTTGTTCTACATCCCAAATTAAATACGGCAATCTTATTCTGTGCTGAGTCTTCTCAGTACACTTACTCACTTGAGAAGTTTACTGGCTCCATTACTATTACAATTTTATTATTAAAGTATCCTTGACTATCTTATGTTTTGGTTTTGGTTTGGCCAAGGTTTTTCCCTATTAGGAAAGAAAACCAGAAGAATTATTTGTGATTTTTCTCCCACTTACAGAGTAAACAGCTGCACCATCATGGAAGTGCCAGTTTCACCCAAGAACTAAAACTCCACACTTCAAAGAAGCCTTTCAAAAGCTCAACTAATAAAGCTGCATCACTTTGCAGTGCTCTATTTTACAACACTTTCAGATTACTCTAAATAATCTTTAAATGCTAGGGCTGCCCAAAAAGATAACTAAGAAACTAAATTCCAAATACTGATTTCCAAAGGAAATTAGCTTCTAAATATTTAGAAGTATCTTAACTGACAAAACATACACTTTCAAAAACTTTCTGTGGAGCTAAATATTTTGAAAAGGTCTGGTATGGGAAGAAACTGTAAAAAAAGAATATATAGATTGGAACATCATTCTATATGTCTTAGTTTTTCTTGGTTTTATGTTTTTCCATGACATATTCACCACTATTAAATTTTAGTATTGAATTTTATCATTTTGTATTTTAAATCCATAACACGGCATTTAATATTTATGGAAACATCCCAGTATTCTTACATCATGATGTTTCCTGTTTGTATTAACATGTTAAAAATAAAACATTTCTAGCAACTATCAGATTGTGTCATTTTACGATGCAAATAAGAGCAGTGACAATTATGTACTACTGCTATTGGTTTATCATGAAATAATGTCAAAACATGACTGAAGAACTAATCCACAAAATAAATTGAAAATCTTTTCCCCAACAGAATTCTTGTCAAATGTAATTCCCCTTAATGAAAAAAATCTTATTTGCCAAAACACTTTCCAGTAAATAATTGCCCCTTTTTAAAATTTCCTGCCATAGCTTCTAATATATCTGTCTGATCCAGGTGACTCTGCCTGAGCGAGGGGTTGGACAAGATGACCTTCAGAGGTCCCTTATACCTTCAAATACTAACAGCCTTTTGTCATGACCCTTTAAATTATCACCTTACTAAAAGGCAAGTGTTCTTAGAATTTGATCTTTCTCACATACTACAGTCTAAGAGTTACTCAGATATCTCACTGCTTGATGCTTTGAGCACCCTCCCTTTTTTTTTTCTTACATCTTTTGGTACTAATGTGAGTAGAACTGAATATAGCACAATTTCCACAAATAGTTTCTGCTTCATACTGACCAAAAATACAGAAGATAGCAAACATTATATGAGACTGACACACCACAGAGAGCTCTGGAAAAAGAGAGGGAACCCATGACACTTGGAGTAGAACAAGTATCCAGGACTAAACTAGGGATTGAATTGGATATTATCCATTACAGACACACAGACAACCAACTCAAGTAAGCTGTACTATTAAATACTACCAACTTCAAGACTACTTTTAGAAGAGAAGAGGTTTGAAATCAAAGTATAAAATATAATAGCAATATTGATAATAGTGATCAGCCACGGTTAATAATACAGAAGGAAACACGACAAACAGCTTGCCACACTGCTTGTCATAGGCTAACACTGTCATGCCATATGGTAACAGAAATTCTTCTGAAAATTATTAGATTTTCAAGATGGACATCTTTATAGAAGAGACATTGCTACTAAAAATAGAAGTATGAAACACTATAGTCTGCAATAATATCAAATGTCATCATACATTACAATATTTTGTTACTCCTGTGGGGGAAGGAACCACAGAGGAACTGTAGTTTATCTCCCCAGTTCATGCCAAAGAACTTGGAAATATTTAAAGATCTGCAAGGTAAGAAATCCAGACCATGGAATGGCAGTCAGAAGCTGACATTCATTTTTACTGGTTAATAATTTTTGCTTATGTTTTACCTTCCTCCTCCTCTGCCATTGTTGCCACTCAACTGCCATCAAATAAAATAGTTCAATATACTTTAATTTAAACATTTTACACTGGATTCATGTATCGTGACTATCAATAATATGAGACTATTATGCCAATACCACTGGAGAAACTATTGTTATCATGTCACTACCAACAATTAATTGCTCTTTATTTAGCACAAGGCTGTTGGATCTTTTTTTTCTTTTTATGTACCCTTTTGAGAGTTTTCTTGATGTCCCAGCAAAAAAACACTTGGAATAAGATTTTTTTCTCATCATCGATATCCAGGCTTGAAATATCCTTAAAGCGTTATTCTGTTGCCAGTTAATGTCTTCAGATGTCCTTCCAGTTTTCTCTGGCAAGCAATATCATATTCCAGGGAGCAGTACATAATACAAACCAACATATTTGTGCCTTCACCGAAACAGGTAATACCAGATGAAGGAATCGGTTTTGGTTTTCAACTTATTAAAAAAAGCAAGAGGGTGACAGGGAAAGGTTTTGAACAGAAATTTGGATCAGTCTTCAAAAAAATAAGCATGCTTTCTTCCCTCTCACCAGAGTCTCTCATGGTGCTCTCTTCCCCACGTGCTTTGCAGGTGTCCATCGTGACATTCATAAGCCTTTGAGCCTAGGGAACCAAATACTTTTCAAATCTCACACTTTGTGGGGCACTGCCTTCCAGCATAAGATACCGACATAAAGATGCCACATATGGTTTAAGCCTCAGGGCCAAGAACAGGGTAAGGCAGAAGAGCCCATGCTGCTAGCCACTGCCAGGAAGAGGACACTTTGGTCTAGACCAGTACACCTGATTTATGACCACACATATGCAAGAAAAAGGCTGTAGCACGAAGAAAATATCCTTTTAGAACCAAATACATAGGAAAGCAAAAATATTCTGGAGCATGGCTGGTACTGTACAGAACTAAGTTGTAGTCTGTTGGTAGATCCATAAATTAATTATTTGCGTTAATGTAATGAAGAAATATTAATCTAATTAATTGATATTGTTTAGCAAGCTTGTCTTCTAACATTGTTGTAACTGTTGGTTACTTCTTTGCTCTGGTTATTACTGGTGTACTCCACCACTCTAGAAGACTCAAAAGTTTGATAATTACCCTCTTCAAAATCATATATATCTTATTCTTGACAGATAAAGGTATTTGTAACACCAACACGTTTTTGTGAGCAACTTCATCAAACTAGTTACATGAAAGGTAAAAGGAAATGAATAATACTAGTAGAACAAGAAACAGCTTATTTCAGACATATTTTGAGAAAAAATGTATAAGGGACAAGCATTTTAAAATTAAGTCCTATTATCTGACTGAGACAAACTTATACAGTGGGAACTGCAACATGAGAAATCCTTAGAAATATATTCTTCGAACCAAATGGCGAAAAGGAAATCAGATTGGTTTTTAAGTATCTTGGAAAATTGTGTAGCTAAGTACTACTATGTTCTTACATAAGACTTAACCTAAAGAAAACTAATTCTGTGCTTTTAGAAACTGAGTTTTCTTTAAAACCTTTAGAAAAGACTAACTCCTGGGGGTAGCAAGGATGGTAGAGATGAAGAGGAGGGAAACTGTCCACAAAGGTTTGATGGTTTTCAAAACAATTTAAAACAAAACTAATTTTGAAAGAAGTCTACTAATTGACAGTGTTAATGCCAGCATTTTAACTGATTTTTACACCAACTCTAGATGTCTTTTTTTAAAAATGTGATTAAAGCTACAAAGAAATACGAAAACTAGAGACTATAGCAGATACATAGTTTCATTCATATTTTACTTCCAGTGAAACTCATCATTGAAACAGTAAAAATAACTGGTGTTTACCTGATCAAGATCCATTCTCTATGAAAAAGGCTGGAAGAGAACATTCTACATTTATTGATCTGGTCAGTGTTAAACAGGGCTACTAAAATGCATAGAAACTCAAAATATACTCTGATATGTTCAAACTGGGATCAACAGTCAATACTAGCATCAAAATCATCCAAGGGGGAGATCTGCTGTCAGTCTAAATGTCTTTTTAAAAGAAAATTGTAGGCTCACCAGTGTGACAAACTAACCTGTTGACTCCAGACTGAAATTCTCTTCTTGTAAACAAGACCTTCATTGAGTTCGTTTAAAAAAAACGTAGTTTAAGACAGAAGTAATGGGAATCTAAAGAGGAATAAGCAGAAAACCACACATTCAGGTGGTTACTTTTTGAATATGTTAAGTACAGATATGATTCTTGAGTGTCAAGGTTTTAGTTTGAAGATGGGCAATAAGAATCTGTCATTGCTGACTGAAGTTGGCAGTCACCAGAAACACAGATGAAAGGAAGTGCAACACTAAATCAGTGCATACCTGCACTGGTGCTTCTATTCAGGTTAACAATGACAAATACGTCTATGATGAGGGTAGTCTCTATGCCACAGCAAAGGCAAACAGGTGGTATATCAGGCCTCTGAAGTAAATAAATACTTATTGAAAACCAGTTGCTAACTACATGACTGTGCTGGTCTTGGCTGAGACAGAGTTAATGTTCTTCATAGTAGCTAGTATGGGGCTATGGTTTGGATTTCTGCTGAAAACAGTGTTGATAACACAGGGATGTTTTAGCTACTGCTGAGCAGGGCTTACACAGAGTCAAGGGCTTCTCATCTCACACCGCCCCACCAAGTGGGCTGGGGGTGCACAAGGAGCTGGGAGGGGACACAGCTGGGACAGCTGACCACAACTGACCAAAGGGATATCCCACACCATATGATGTCATGCTCAGCATATAAAGCTGGGGGAAGAAGATGGAAAGGGGCAACATTCGGAGTGATGGCATTTGTCTGCCGAAGTAACCCTTACACGTGATAGAGCCCTGCTTTCCTGGAGATGGCTGAACACCTGCCTGCTGACGGGAAGTCATTTGTGATCCGTCACTTAATGAATTCCTTGTTTTGCTTTGCTTTTGTGTGCAACTTTTGCTTTACCTATTGAACTGTCTTTATCTCAACCCACAAGTTTCCTCACTTTTACTTTTCCAATTCTCTCCCTCATCCCACCAGGGGTGAGTGAGTGAACGGCTGTGTGGGGCTTAGCTGCCGGCTGGGCTTAAACCACAATAGTCCTTTTTGGCACCCAACATGAGGCTTGAAGGGTTCAAGATAATGACAGATTTGACTGGGATGTGCTAGATTAAATTTATAGCTGTTATTGCTGTTTAACCATTAATTGGCAGGCTCCTGTGCTTCCATGGGACCTGCTTGTCTCACTGTACGTTAGAGTCTAGTGCTCGTTAGCAGCTGCTTTTTTGCTTTTGCTGCTTGCTGGACTGCTGGACTGCTTATCATGTTACTCTGCTGTGCCTGGGAACATTTTGATAACAGCAATGGTGATGTGCCTCCGCTGGCACATGGCCAAGGCATCGCTGCTGTTTCTGTGCTGCTGCACTGGACAGGCTGGAACTCCAGTCTGAACTCGAGTCAAAGGGACTGCCACCTGTGGATGAGTCCACGTGGGAGCAGGACACCATGAAGCATCTGTAGCCATGAGTAAATCCACTTCACAGCAGGTACACCTTGAAGCGCCTATGGCTGTGGTTATGTCTGTGCCACAGCAGGTATGCCTCTGAAGGGATTGTGGCCCAAGGATAAGTCCATGCTGGAGAAGGTACACCTTAAAGCATCTGTGGCTGTGAATAAGTCCACACTGCAGAAGGTAGACCCTGAAGCACCAGTGGCTATGCATGAGGCCATGCTGGAGCACCTGAAAGTGTGTGGCCATAGATAAGCCGACAACAGAGCAGGTTTAATTCTAGAGGGACTGCAGCCATGGGTACGGCCATGCTGGAGCAGGTGTATCTCTGAAGGCATTGTGGCCCATGCAGAAGGCCATGCTGGAACAGGTGAACCTCAAAGTGACTGTGGCTGTGGATAAGTCTATGCTGTAGCAGGTACACCCCTGGAGAGACCGTGGCATCTGGGTAAGGCTCCACTTGGAGCAGTTGGATCCCTAAGGGACTGCAATCTGTAGATAAGTCCAAGCCGGAGAAGGGGCAAGGGGAGGAGTTCACTGCAACATTAAATCCAACAGTCTTGTCCAAAGCGACCAGGGGTGGAGACTGTAATGGAAACACCTTTAAATTGTTGTAACCCAGAATTTGAGTTGCATGTTATAGGAATCACTATAGCAGGAACCACCTGAACCAATGGAGGACGAGCCTTACAAACAGCAGTGCAAGTGCAGCAGTGACCCGACCTGAGCTGGCTTTGGTGCCAAGTAACTCCACCCAACACACCACCTCTCCTGTCCTGAGTGACCACCATAGCAGATGGAGCCTAAGTGAACTCAGTGGACAGTTTGTGGACATTTTAAAGACATTTTACAGGAGTGCTCCATACACTAAGGGAATGATCTCTGTGTATTACATCAAAGGATGGGAAGGAGGGTGGTGGTTAACGAGGCTGTATTGGATAGTGTGGGACCTGAGCACAATGTAAATGGTACAGAATAAGGGGTGGAGAATGTACTGATTTTGGCTGGGATAGAGTTAATTTTCTTCATAGTAGCTATGGTTTAGATTTCTGCTGAAAACAGTGTTGATAACACAGGGATGTTTTAGCTACTGCTGAGCAGGGCTTACACAGAGTCAAGGCCTTTTCTGCTTCTCACAACAGCCTGCCAGCAAGTGGGCTGGGGGTGCACAAGGAGCTGGGAGGGGACACAGCTGGGACAGCTGACCCCAACTGACCAAAGGGATATCCCACACCATATGATGTCATGCTCAGCATATAAAGCTGGGGGAAGAAGGAGGAAGGAGGGGATGTTTGGAGTGATGAAGTTTGTCTTCCCAAGTAACCGTTATGCATGATGGAGCCCTGCTTTCCTGGGGATGGCTGAACGCCTGCCTGCCCATGGGAAGGGGTGAATGAATTCCTTGTTTTGCTTTGCTTTTGCATGCAACTTTTGCTTTACCTATTGAACTGTCTTTATCTCAACCCACAAGTTTTCCCACTTTTACTTTTCCAATTCTCTCCCCCATCCCACCGGAGGGCTGTGTGGGGCTGAGGTGCCAGGGCTTAAACCATGACAATGATAGTGCCTTGTGGCATGTGGATGGTGCTTCTCTCCGTTGGCAGAAGACTTCCAAATTTTCTTTCCCTCATTTCCCTTGCTTTCTTCCCATTTTGTACTGATTCTCTAGTGGATCTTTCTTATTAAAAAAAGAAGTGAATTAAATGTAAAATATTCACTGTGCCATAAAACAATATTGCTTTATGTCATACTGAGTTTTGTGGGTTTTTTTATTATTTCATGGTAATAGCGTTACTCAAGAGAAGAGCCTAAACTGATCTTAAGTACCATCCAGAAGGTTTATACTTTTTCAGACTCATAAATCCTCCTTATGAATTAGGAATCATTTAAAAAGCTCTGGAAATATGGAAATAAAACATAAAGTACAAATCACGGTACTAAAACCTCTAATTCATCTTAAAGGTGAGAAGGGACATATTCTTGACTGTCAGCAGAGGAAACGTGGGGTTTAGCCACTGAGTTTAGTTACTGTTCTGAGTCAGATCTGGATTCTTTGGGACCACAGGGTTAGAAAACAAAACCAAAAATAAAAATAATAAATAATAATAATAAAAACCCAACCACACCCTCCAGGAATTATTCAAGTCCTTTAATCGTCAAATTTGGATAAATAGATCCCTATGTGGTTTACCTTACGAGCAGCACTTGGGCACTGTACTACGTAACATTTTTCCCAATGGACATGAGCCAATGTATGTTTAGCCAAACGTCTAGCCCTTTGCTGGCTCTTCTGCTCTGCACCACTGGAAGAGCTTATCTTTGGTGGTGTGCACACACTCTATGACAACAGGTCTAGTAAAAAGTGACCTTACCTTGAGATTTCACAGGGCAAAAACTTTCCAAAATTATGAAACCTATCCAATAAAATTACACCAATGCAGACTAAAAATTTTATATTAAAATTAAACTTTTGTATAAAAAATTAGCTCCCTACCTGAAAATAATAAAAGCTTATTTATTTCTTGTCTGTCCAAGACAGTGAAGTCTATAATCTACTATCATTTATGAAGTATAATTTACTTCAGGCCTTCTTCTGACCTCTGAATCATACAACCTCCTAACGCAAACAAATGTTTTAGAATATTAAAAAGTGATTTCATCAGTCATCAAGAACAAGGACCCAAGAAAAGGAAGTTATGGCAGCTAAGGACAAACTGTGACACTGCTACCTGGCTCATGTGCCTTTTGAGGGGACACCAGGCACTTTCTATAGGAGGGTATACACAGTTCTGCGTAAGTGTTGCACCACCCCTGAAATATCCAGTTAAGTCACCTTTAGCTGAAGAAACCATTGATTTGAATTATTTACTTTACTAAATATATCCTTCATTTTCCCAATGAGCTATTTAAGAGTCTAAATGGGGAATGC
Source organism: Phalacrocorax carbo (assembly GCF_963921805.1). Lineage (NCBI taxonomy): Eukaryota > Metazoa > Chordata > Aves > Suliformes > Phalacrocoracidae > Phalacrocorax > Phalacrocorax carbo. The sequence goes on from NC_087514.1 coordinate 21,828,605, forward strand.
TCTAGTATCAGCTAGTAGCTTCTAGTAGCCTCACAACTGCTGCTGAAGATGACAGTCTCGTATGAACAAACGCAAAACATCCATATTTATTCCGTTGAAGTATATTCACTCAATCTCTTCAAATACTTCTATTTCCTACCAACATGCCAGGGAATGACAATCCAGACTGGACAGGAAGTTGAATTCAGGCAAGGAAGTGCAAGATCATAGATTAAAGATCTTGCTTCTATAGTGTCTCCTGTTTCCAAGGAAATCTGTCTTTCAGTATACTATTATTTATAGTTGTGTGAGGTTTTTAATTTTTTTTTAAGATCAGAATAATAATGCCTACCCCATCAAATACAACCATAAACTGGATCACAAAGACCTATGCATGTCGTTCCTATGTGCATTCACCCTGTAATTAATAATATTAAGCACAGTTTTTAAAACAAACTTAAAAGACCCAACCAGTATCAAATTTCTGTTCAAATTACTATTCAACTACCTCTCTGTCCTAACTCCCAAATAATAAAAAGTGCAGTTGTCACAATCTCCTCTTATAATCAGACTTCCCTGACTGGGCTTTCCACAGGAAATTCTAATCTTTAACTCATCGTCTGTAGAAGCAATGAAATAATTATGAAAAGATATTCATAGGCAGGAAAGTCAGAACCTCCTCAGGACCTGAGATTAGATGTTATAATTCACTTCTACAATATATTTCTAGTTACTGCTTACCTACACAAAACTGGTTTTTAATTATTATTATGATCCCATATGTATATTTTTTCATACACTGGCAAAACATTACCACTATTTAACTTTGCCTTATTTTATTTGCCACAACATAAATCTTCAAACAGATAGTACAGTTTAAAGCACAGGAGGCTGTTCACCTCTTGGGAAAATGCATACAAAACTCTACCTATGGAACCACACTGGTCAATACATGACTATCTAACACACATTTTGTTACCTGTTCAGCCGAACAGCTGCAGCTTGTAATGCAAGACTAAATCTTGGATACACTGTACAGACATTCATCTAAATTTGAATCTATGCTTTGAGCCAAGCTTCTATCCTTCAAGAGTCTATTTCAAAGTATAGGTCTCACTTCTGGGAATCTAACATGTTATTGAAGAGGTAACAATTGACATTAGGGTTTCACTTTTAAATAACACTTTTTCCTTATTTGTTATTATGTGATGCTTTGCAGCTGCAGTGATTCAGACATTTACCCGTTTCATCACATGAAAACATTAATTATATAATTTTCCATTAAAAAATCTACTTAATTCTAGTTGTTAAGTATACTCTGTATTAGTTATTATCTGTAATAACAGTAAGATACAAAGTTGCTTATAAAAGAATACTGGAGAAGCCTATTTTCTGCTTTCAGTCACATAACATTTTTTCAGGACTAGAGAAGTTTTAAAAAAAATCAAAAGACAAGAAAGAAGTTCTCACTGACATCAGCAGCAAATCCTGCAATATCTTTTACTTACCGTCTATTGCAGTGTGTTTTAGGGCAGGACTTCAGGAGCCAGGACACCTAGCCTGGATTTCCAAATCATGGAATTATTTGTTTGATGAAATACTTCGGCTATAATTCACCTTCCTTTGAACAGTAAGTGTTCCCTACAGTAAGCTCACTAGACCCAGATGGAGGAATACAGCTTGCTACAGTTTTGAGACATCAGCTGTAACTTACTGATCAGTCCTACATGACCTTACAGAGCTAAAGCAGAATTCTTGGTGTACTTTTAATAAGTATGATTGATCCGAAGCTCATAGGATTTAATAATAAGGTCTTGAGAGACACAGAAAGCCAGTGTTCTTAGAGCTACTCTCACACAGAACAAGAGCTGTGGCTGTGCTCTTTGGATTACAGCAATTCTATCTGTTTATCTTTAAGCACAAGATGGATGTACAATTTGATGACAAGACATTAGAGAGCATCATGAAGACATTACTACTGAGTGTGCTCCAGTGGGTACAACATATGCTACTGAGATACCAGAAATATGATGTAAGGATAAGATATTGCCCAGGGAAATCATTTACTGAAGGCAGATAAACAAAGCATGAAGTGTAAAACCCAATATAAAACAGTTGCCTCTGTAGAACAGCAGAAAGTCTACTAGTGTAAAATAATGCTTCAGTTTCACAGATCTGCATTTCAAGAATGTTCCAAATGGGCTATGTTATTATCAAAAATAAAATTATTCTGGTTTCTAGGGTGACCAAATTTTAGCCGAGATTGGAAGTTTAATGGGACCCAAAGATACCCAGCAAAAATTGTTCTCGCCTCCTCATTAGAGCAGTCACAGTTGACAGGGGGCAAATACATTCAGCTAAATCATTCATCTCAGAAGAGAATTCAGCCTGGTCCTCCAAGGAGTGAAGGACATTGTGTGTGGCAGCTGCCTCAAGCCTCATGCCACCTCCATGGAGCTCAGAAGTCGGTCTGTGGTATTCACCAGGTACCCTGGCTTTCTCCAACCTCAGTGTGAGAGTAATGAATCAGCCTCTGAAGGAACACAGGCCTGCTGCAGACTGGAGGGAGGAGCGGGGCCAAAATACTTATCACGGGCACTCAGAGTAACCTGCTAAGGCAGACACCTACGTTTTTAAAACTCTTACACCTGTACTTGGCCTCTACAGTGCCTCAGTCCTTAAAAGGAACCATCTACTGATAATACTTGTATGACACTGTAAATGATAAAAATTATTTAAAAAAAATATAAAAAGAAAAAGAATGAGGTGCCAATCTGTGAGAAACCTGGCAGGCACAGAACATATTGAAAGGGAGAAGGCTTCATAGAAGGAACACATCTGGAGTGATATCTGTGATTGCATCTTCTCTGTAAACAACTCTCTTACTAAGAGACGGTTTCACTTCAGCAATGGAGTCCTTACTAATGCCACAGCCATGTAGCAAATTTTGATCAATTAATGCTTTTAAGTATTTTGACACTGGATAACATATTATAGAAATGCAAAGACCTATTATTACTTTCCACTCTGAGTGAGAAAATATGACATAATTGGACCAGGGTACACTAAAAGCTATAAATTACAATGAAGTAAGAAAAATTGTCATTTTCCAACTATATGTTCATTCACCAATCTGAGAAACAGTAGAAAGAGTGTATTTATGGTTGAGTGATATTTTCTGAAGTTTTAAAATGTGTGCTGAATCACACAACTGACTTATCCTGTAAACATTCATATTTATTACAACCAGACCTAATGTTGACTGAAGCAGATGCAATATTTTTAATCACTTCAGATGCTCTAAACAAGTTTTGGTTTTATATCAGAGTAAGAATAAACCAAATAGGCTGTTAGGAAAGATATCAACCAATAATAATCCAAACAAATAATAAGATCACATGATAATGCATCGCAAATTTCTGGCTGATTGCTCAGTGGTCCTGGAATCAGCAAGTTTCACCTGTTCAAAACTTCATTCAGAGTCTACTCAATTTGTAGATACAATCATTTTACCATTTTTCTTCAGCAAAGTATAAAAGCAAGTTTGTCAGAATCATTGTCCCACCATTAATATTAAAGCTCTTAATTATCTCTTCTGACAGAAAAGAACACTCTTCGAACATCCTAGAGAAAATTCCCATTCATTCATGAAATTAAGAAACTGAGTAAATCCCATGAGAACTGGATACAGCTTTCAAGACCAGTGTATAAATTGCATTTTGGCCTCTGTTCATGAAAGGACAGGAGTCACTGCCTCAGACTAAAAACATTTGTCCCTTGTCTCTACTCAGCTTCATGATTAGGCCCACAGCTGCTTGTTAAGCTTTGAAAGTGAAGAGTCCTAATCTACAATAAAGCCTGTCTATAAATGCTGTCAGAGGAAGCAGTGAGGTACTAGCCCTCTAGGTCATTTGTGTTTGATAGGTAAGCCCTGCAACATCAACCTATGGAAATTTACTGCCTGTCACAAAGTACTTGCTAATCAACTGAGTTACAATTACGCCAAGAAGAGAAGCTCTAACTGCTTCTAATTCAAACCTTTGGGCTTTTCATGGAGCTTTGCTTTAAGGAAAAAAGTGATCCAAGTTTTATTTTTAACTCTAGAATGGCAAGTATAATAAAATCTTAATATAACATTGTGATGGTTTTGACTGAGATGGAGTTAATTTTCTTCATAGTAGCTAGTATGGGGCTATGGTTTGGATTTCTGCTGAAAACAGTGTTGATAACACAGGGATGCTTTAGCTACTGCTGAGCAGGGCTTACACAGAGTCAAGGCCTTTTCTGCTTCTCACAACAGCCCGCCAGCAAGTGGGCTGGGGGTGCACAAGGAGCTGGGAGGGGACGCAGCTGGGACAGCTGACCCCAACTGACCAAAGGGATATCCCACACCATATGATGTCGTGCTCAGCATATAAAGCTGGGGGAGGAACTTTTACTTTTCCAATTCTCTCCCCCATCCCACCAGGGGCAAGTGAGCAAGCGGCTGTGAGCGGCTGAGGTGCCAGCTGGGGTTAAACCACAACAAGCACATGATAAATGCAAACTGTCTGCTAATTATAAATACATGGCCATGTAAGACTAGAAGCAAACCATAGCTGTTTCAAGAGCAGTTTTGAACCAAGCCTTTATTTCTTCAGATGCAGTTAATCAAGAGTACAATAAAATGAGAGTACAAGTAATGGCTCTTTGATCAGATTCTGCCATCAGTTACACACATCCAAGCCCACAGTAACTGACTTCAATTTCAATAGTTCACTACATACAAACTGAGGCAAAAAAACCTGTCCAGTTTACAGTTATGGTTGCTTTTACTAATTTTTATTATATACGAGTAATTTTAGTAATTGATATTCAGTTTACCTGATACCTAACAACTATTCCGTCTTCTGCAGTGCAGAATTTTATTTTATTTTATCACCAGGTACCAAAATATATGGTATGCCTTAAGGAAAACCAGTTCTTAATTTTTTTCATTGTTTTTTAAAAATAAACATTTAAACTACATGTCTGAATTTGGAACAACTAGACACACAAATGGTAAAAATTATTTGATTGCTTGTCTGCAAATTTTAGCATGCAGCACAAAGCAAAATTGTCACCCACTGCAAGTCTCATAATAAAGTAGAAAAACATCTCATGAATAAAGTGTCACTATTCCAAAACCTAACATTTTCTAGACTTTACCAATAAAAACACCACTCAGTAAAGTCAATTCTCCTTGCCCAAAAACAACTGTGCATGCTTGTTTACTTGACTGTGACTTCCACTTTCTAGGTACAGTGTTTATTGCACTTCATTTTTGTCTGAAAACTTAGATTCCACATATGTTCTATGCACAAGTCAAAACACAGATGTGAAGCTAAAACCAGGAGAAAATGTTCACATTTCAAGTTTAAAACATGAGGGGACTGTAAAGCACCATTTTCTCTATATGTTCTTTAGATATTAAAGTAAAAATCTAGATTTCTGTAATATATGTTTTATTTTCAACTGTAAATAGTACAGAATATATATGTCTTTAACACAAGGAATTAACTAATCTGTTTCCTTCAGATTAACTGGTTTAACCTGGATTTAAAAGAGAATGTACCAATGTTGATGGCCCATGAAAACCCCAGACACTCATGAGATTCTAGGCACCAAAAGTATTCTTCTACAAGAGCTATCAGCAATACTTTTTTCATCTAGTAAGTAATCTATATACAACTTCAAGCCCAAACTTTGCTTCCAATCCCCCACTTCAAAGATGAAGGTAACTCTCTTTCACAGGTAGCTGATATGCGTAGCATCTTTCATCCTAACAGAACTTCCTAAATTTAACTGTAACAAAATATACCAGAATGTGTTACTGAGAATAAAACACGGTTTCTGTAGAGCAGCAGGTCTTCCTAACTGTACACTATAGAGAGTGAAAAATCCTGTATTAGAATGACACCTGAAAGAGAAGATAGAAACTATTTATTGAGGACTCTGACCAGACCACTGGAGTTGCTACTTGCCTACCCTAATGAAAGGCATACAGGCTCAACTTACGACCGTATTTGATTATGATCCCAATTCTCCTTTCATAATAGATGTGCCATTTCTATTAGCAGAGCATATGCTAGACTTCCCATATTTACATTTACATCTTTGGTTAAGGTCCAAATATTTTGAAGAAAGGGCCAAGCTAAAGATGAGAAGTGGCAGAGATCTTATGTGAAAGCTTCTATAGTCAAACTTGACTGTTGCCAGAAGAACACCAAATATGCTCATAATCTATTTAGTATTTATGGGTTTACTGTTGAAAACCAGCTTATATATTCAGCTATCAGTGAAAATGGAACCTAAATCAACTATTCTAGTAAACATAAGGTAGGCCGGAAGTGATCCAAGAACCATAGAATTGTAGAATCATTTAGGTTGGAAAAGACCTTTAAGATCAAATCCAACCATCAACCTAACACTGCCAAGGCCACCACTAAACCATATCCCTAAGTGCCACGTCTCCACATGTTTTAAATACCTCCAAAGATGGCGACTCAACCACTTCCCTGGGAAGACTGTTCCAGTGCTTGACAACCCTTCCAGTGAAGAAATTTTCCCTAATATCCAATCTAAACCTCCCCCGGCGCAGCTTGAGGCCTATCACTTGTTATTTGGGAAAAAAAGACTGACCCCCACCTCATTACAACCTCCTTTCAGGTCGTTGTAGAAAGTGATAAGGTCTTGTCTCAGCCTCCTCTTCTCCAGGCTAAACAACCCCAGTTCCCTCAGCCGCTCCTCATAAGACACGTGCTCTAAACCCTTCATCAGTTTCGTTGCCCTTCTCTGGACACGCTCCAGCAACTCAATGTCTTTCACTTGTACCGAGGAGTTTTAGAACTGAACCCAGTATTCAAGGTGTGGCCTCAACAGTGCTGAGTACAGGGGCACAATCACCTCCCTGCTCCTGCTGGCCACACTATTCCTGATACAAGCCAGGATGCCATTGGCCTTCTTGGCTCCCTGGGCACGCTGCTGGCTCATGTTCAGCCGGCTGTCAACCAACACCCCGCAGGTCCTTTTCTGCCAGGCAGCTCTCCAGCCACTCCTCCCCAAGCCTGTAGCGCTGCATGGGGTTGTTGTGACCAAACTGCAGGACCCAGCACTTGGCCTTGTTAAACCTCATACAATTGGCCTCAGCCCATCGATCCAGCCTGTGCAGGTCCCTCTGTAGAGCCTGGAAGACTCTATGGTCACTAACATTGTTGAACTGAAATCTCACTTCCTGACTCTGTTTTGATGACTCCAACTAGCTCTACTTAAGACAAAATTTGCTACAGAGGGGCTTAGCCCTAAGCAGTATGGTCACAAGCCAGTCAATGTTATTGGAGTTCAGGACCAAAGCAAAGTCCCCAGCCCTTAACCAATTACACACAACTGATGAGATTTATGAATCTTAAGTGTTTTTTAAAGGCATCTGTCAATAGACCTAGGCAAAAACTATACTTCAAGTACAGGAGGCCCAGATCCAAAAGGGGAAATTAGGACTAAATATGGCACTTGCATAGCGTTCAGGCTCTTACATTGAGAATTACAACCCTCAACACTTCAGCTTAGTTTTTGGGGCTCCTGAAAGCTATAGTAACAGAAAAGTTTATTCCCTAAATTTTTGCTTTTGCACAGGAAGTGACTACCTCCACCTTGGCATGGCTGCGACTCTCCAGCCAAACATCTCTCCAGGTAAAGAGCCTGCCCTGAGTATACCTAGCATAAATCAATCATAACAAGTCTGAGAAAAATATGGTGGATATTGGGTGTCTTGGGTGACAAAGCAGTGGAACAGGCTGCCCAGAGAGGTTGTGGAGTCTCCTTCCCTGGACATTCAAAACCCTCCTGGACGCGGTCCTGTGCCCCCTGCTCTGGGTGTGCCTGCTCAAGCAGGAGGTTTGGACGAGATGATCTCCAGACGTCCCTTCCAACTCCTACCATTCTGTGATTCTGTGGATAAAGCCAAAACCACAAGATGAACAAAGACCATTTCCACTTTGCCCACTTATGATATGGTATAGTGGGAAGAGGACTACGCCCAGAGTAAGAGCGAAACAAGATGTGCGATCTCCAACATCTCTTATCTTCCAGACAGTCCTAGAAAGTAGGTCAAAGGATTTAGTACAGAGGCATCTCTATCATCTCATAGTTGGACACTTTCCTGGGAGAAAAGGTCTGTGGGATGTTACCTTTCAGGAGGAGGAAGGGTTTTCCATGTTTTAAGTATAATAGCTGTTTTATAACAAGTAGACACCTAAGAAAATATATTGCCCTGGTTGCCTATTCACCAATTACCTAACTAATCATCGGTGTGCCGATCTAAGCAAACTCAGTCTGTAAATTCTTACGTGGTAATTGGCACATTCTGTACTACATACTCAGGAGCTATACATTGATCATTGCGTTGGTGGCTGTGAAATTGCAGAAATTGCAGAATTCTCCCCTACAAGGAAAAGAGGTCTACAAAGGAAAAAATCAGAGTAGTCATTTGGACTTAAGCCATATAAATGCCTCTGTAAAAACTTATTCTATTTACTTCAAATTATGTTTTAAAAAATAGGCCTACACAGCTTCATGACAGCCTAATGCTGCCACACAACAATAACTATTAATATCAAATATTGCATATATCTACGTCTTGGCTAATAGGCCACAACACCTTAGAGGTTGTTTGAGCTTAGACTAGGCTACCTATAACAACAAAAACCAAAAAGTATTCTTCTATTCTTCTCCCACAGGCACAAAGATGTCGGATTCAGACTTTGTGGCAGAGCGGGAAGATGGAGGAAAGACTTTTTGGGTTCATTATACATATTTGCTTAAGTTTCTTTCCAAATCTAATACACTTAGTGAAGCAAAAGGACATCTTTTAATAGTGGTAATAAAAGAACTCCTACTACCTCTAAATTACAGTACCAGAAGTGTTCTACATTCTGATCATTTGCCATTTTTCCTGATTTTTTCCTGATCTTAAGGACATATACCACAATAAGCTATGCTGATCGAAACAGATCTCTTCATGGCTTTGATAAGGCCATAGGTGAAGGCTTCTGAAAGTGTTTTTAGATCGTGGTCACGCTGTAAAGAGATATGTTCTTATTTAGTGCAGATCCCACTGAAAGTTTTGATTTGGAACTAGAGATGTATGATCTTAGTTTCATTTTCAAGTAACTGCTCTCCAGAAGAGCTGTGCATCTTGGGTGATTTGGGTTTGGAGTCCAGTCTTGTCCTGTCCCCCTAGCTGCCCTTTGTGGCTACTGTCACCATATTATTACGTCCACCTTATGTTCCTTAATGGGTAAGCCTAAAAGAAACAGTGACTTGAGATATGACGACTGATGAGTTTTAAAGCCTTCAGGTACATGCACTTGAGTACAAGTGAGAGTTGAATTTTGATGGATATTACCATTTAGGTACCACCCGGTATTTACAAATTTTGTAACTGCATAGGAAGACTGCTGAAGGGCATGCACTAAAGTACTAAGATTTCTCTTTCCTAAAATCCATTTAATTTCACTTTTTAAAAACATCAACTTTTTTTCTAGAATTTAGAAGGTATGAATATATTCCCTTTCCTTTGAACTTCTTTCCTATTTAAAAATCCTGGAGACTTTGTTTTATATTTATTTTATCACATTTGATTTTCTTGTCTTATATGGTGCCTTAAGGTTTTTGACAGTAATGAAAGGCACTACATAAATAAATTTCTTTTTGCATTCATATTCAAAAAGAGAAGATCAAGAGTACTTCTGCTTTTAAATTGGATATTCAGGCCTCAGTATAACTTTTCTTTTAGAATGTATATATATACATATATGCATTATATTTACATATGTCATGTTAATGTGGTTTAAAGATGTATACCTCCCACAGATCTAGAATGGCTATTATAACACCTTGACATCTATGGAGCAACAACATGCCTTAGTCTACTAAAATAAATAAATGAACACTGCACTACAATGTGAATAAAGCAAAAATATTTTAGAGTATTAAAAGAATTACGATTTTACAAAATATTCTTAAATATTAATTTAAGAGATTATACCAGAGTGTTGTGTAGTAATACATTTTCTCATTTATGTCCAAATATTACATGTAGAAACTCAGAAAGGCATACATCAAAATAAAACAATTTTAAGAAATAAAATTTTAGCTTCTGTAATATTTTGATAATTTTCAGAAAAATATTCAATGGATCTTTCTATATAAATTGTAAAAATTGTTCATTAATATTTGTTTTAAAAACAGTTTGAACCTAAATAGGTATAATAGGTATTTTTGAAACAGGAATGTTTGTTTTATCCTGATGAAATTTGAAATTAAGTACTTAGTAAATAGGAGAAATTGAGGTGAGAAAAAGATGTATAAACCAGCCATCAAATTTATGAATATATTCTTATGAAAGGAAATGTTTACTGTGGAGTATCAGGGGTATAATAAAGTTAAGTTAGCTGCTGCTGCTTTTTTTTTTTTTTTTTTTTTTTGTTAGGTGGAATAGACCATCCAGCATTGGTTGAAGCAAATTTCTATGATTGTATGTTTTCTATGATTGTAAGAATTTGCTCTGTGCTCTGATATGACTTGTTGCTTAACTTCTGATAAATACTGTAAAGGAGAGTAAGGTTAGCAAACTATGTATTTTAGAAATTACAGGTAGCACTGTACATTGAAACCACAACCAGCACTTCCTTACCCTTCCTTCTATTCCTTCTAAAAGATATGCTCAACTATTACATAAAATAAGGATTAATATTACCTAATTGTAAGCATCTATAAATCAGACATCTAATCTAATCTACTGTATTTTAGATCATCTTTTCTTGGACATCTACATAATCACGGCAGAATTCAGCTCCCAGAAGTGCCCACTACTATGATTGCTAAGGAACGCTTAGACAACTAGCTAGACACTTACCTTTTAGGTGGTTAACACTAGGTAAGATGACTCACTTCCCCAAAATGCTGAAAGTATTCTGGTTGTACCCAGACAGCTCTTCAGTAGTAGGTATTGGATTGGCTCTCATTCAGTAGCAGAGGTTAGATATACCTAATCCATTACAAGAGATTTGAAGAAAGCGCCCACAGCATATCCAGGTATACATCACGCTCTGTGGGAGCATCTATTCATTCCTGTGGTATAAATATTGCAGTAACTACAAAAATAAATAAATTATTCCAAACTATATTTTTAGTTGCAACTGAATAATTAAATTTGAGAAGCAATAGCAATAGTATGTAGATCAGGTGAAAATGAACTGCATCTTCCCCAAACAATTGTCCTGTCTTTCCACTACAGGATGCTGCATTTCCTTAAGCTACACACAGACTGTTTCATTTCCCCAGCGAGCTTCTTTTCTCCCCTTTCTCATGTCACTTCCCCATTCTTCATGTATATACAAAATTTTTCTGGCTAGTTTTGTGCATTCATAAAAATTTCTAAAGGAAAGCAAGTCTAAGGTGAAATGGTTGAATATAACACAAAAGAGATAATTATGACTGTAAAATCTTTCCAGTCCCTCCTCAGCCTTCTGGACTCTCGCATTCACTACACGTCAAGTATGTGCGTTTCTCGATGCTTAACTGTATTTGGTTTTGTGAAATATGATTTTTAGGATGCTGTAACATTCTCAGGCATATGGGCTTAATATGTTAACTATGAAATAATAGTTATTACAATACCAATTAATATCATATTATACCTTATGTAAAACCACATAAATACACTCTTTCTTCTGCCTACACCTTGACTTTCTGCTCATAATTTAAGTAGAAAAATCTTACACCTTCTTACTATAAATCATTTATTAAAATTGTCCTATTTATCGATCTAACTAATTACTGCTTGTCTGAACTCCATTAGCACTCTTTCCTCCCTCCTCCCTAAAGTAGACAAGTCAGGCTTGCACCGTAAATTAAAATATTACAAAAAGTGTATTTAACAAAAGGATGAAAAGTGATGAGTAATAATTTAATTAATTTTTTCTCAGCATTGTTTTTCTGAAGGAGATATTTTCATTACATATGAACACATGAGGCCCTCAAAATGAAACACAGGAGAGACCGATGCATCATCACAACCCTAAAACTTCTGATTTAAAATTGCTAGTGGGAGAAAAAGCACTAGAACCATGAAAAAGTGCATTTAACAGGAGCTGAGTTGACATTTATGTAAAAGAATAATATTTTGTTTCTTGCTTTGACAATATTTTTGGATTTACAAGACTAACTGCAAATCACTGAAGCTAAGCAAAATATTTTTTAAATGGGAAAGTTGCTCTACATAGAAATTCAGGCAAGTATGTTACAGTCATAATGCTAAAATATCATCCTGAAATGACATTTCAGTGACATATCAATGAAAGTTTAACATCTTTTAGTAAAAAATTAGAATCCAAAATAGACTATCTTCAACTTTCTGGATTCAAAGCAGGAAAAAGTTTTACTATTTTGTTTACAGTTTTGCAAATTATTGCATTTTCCCCATCCATCAAAGCACACCATATGAATTTCACTAATGAAGTGACTGAGAACACTTCAACCCAAATTATATTCACAGTATTAAAGGATCAGAATATATCTCCAATTAGTCATCAAAATTCTCACCATCTGGATGTAGTGAATACAATACTACATTGCTAAACTAACATAACAAAGTTTTCTAAACAGTCAAACACAGTAGAGCAACAGGAATGTATTTATTAGTTTTTACAATCAAAGGCAACTAGCATCACAAAGACTTAAGAGTTCAGTTCTATCTAGTTCTATTTTTCTAAAGCAAATATTTAAAGAATATAATTTCCTTCACTAATCAGAGTTCAAGCCTGTATTCTTTACTCACAAGGATTAAAATCAGAATATCTTTATGAAAAGTAGCCACAGAAAGTTTACTTACCTAAGTGTATACATAAGTGAAGAGACTCTAAGGCACGTAAAGAAAAAAATGTTGCAGCTGTATCTCATACAAAACCCTCATTCAAGATGGATAGTATTTTGCCTTTTGCAATATTAGTATAAGCAATGTGCAACCAATATATCCGCTATACTGATTACATATCACTACCTACTACTTTAAACAAAGCAGAGAATGTTTTTTGAGTATCACAGAGTGATTCCACCCTAAAACAGCTGTCTAGCAGCATAGTGTTATTATCTCCTTATGCCAACACCATCAGGCCACATTCCCAAAAGAGGCTTCCCTACCCTTCTGCTCGCTCTTGTAGTCACACTGCCTTCCTTGTTGGATTAGCACAAGTATTTGTGTGGCCATCAGGTGAACTAGATAAAGAAATTGATTTGAATTAAAATTGAACCACGGGTGATGCGGTGGGAGAAGCTGGTTTTCACTTGGAATAGTTCCTTCCCCCAGTTCATTCTACAGATACATAAACATTTGTGCCATGTGAACAGCCGTAAGAACTGACAGCCAAAAGAAAGAGGTCATCACTGTCTTTCTCAGTGGCATGCAACCCTTGGAGTGCAAAACTGAAAGAATGAATGACCCTCCAAAATTATTTATTTCCCTTCCTGTAGAGGAACCAAATAGTTAACTTATCTTGGATGCCAAACAATTAGATAGCCTTTTGATAAAAGCAAACATGCTTAGACATTTAGAAAAACACACAAACATCCAAATTACAAAAAAAAATTACTTTCTCAATTCCTTCTGCCTCTTAATGATGTTACAAAGAGATCTGTAGAGGGAAATTATAACTTGTAAAAACTTGTTAAAATTGAAGGGATAGCTGAAGTCATTTGGATAGCTTATATTAAATGTTTCCTAGAAATGCATCTATGTACAAACAAGCTGTATACTAGCACAGCTTAAAAGGTAAGAAAGAGAGTTGCTCCAAGCAAGACAGCTCTGAACATTAAACTTTTTGAAAGCTCAATTTGAGGATGATTTCTGGGAATTTGGTTCTAATGCTCTTTATAGACAATGTTAACTGCTCTTGACTTTATTAAAAACTGTTCTATCATAGTTTTAATCATGCCAAGGTCTATTTTAATCATGCCAAGTGCCACAGAAAGGCACTGTGTTTAAACTCATAAGCACTCAGAAAGCCCTTGTTGATCTATCTGTTAACTTAAGAACAAATCTAGAACTTGAGGTGTCTAGAAACTTTTATTCAATAATTGCAACTCAGAACAATTCAGTGTATTCAGATATTGTAATTCTAGTATTCATTTATGGAAAAAAATATAAAATACCTTTATTTTCAAGAGCTAACAATGTTTTAAGAATATTTACCTCATAAGATATGGCTTGCATTTGTGGTCTTATAAAGTAAGTGAAAACTGTCTAGATCACCACGCTTAAAGGGTTGCTATCAAATCCAACCAGAGTCCACCTCTCAGAGGTATTGCTTAAGGGTCAGTATGGCTTAATATCTTCATTAATGGTTTGGAAAATAGGACAGAATGCACCTCAGCAAGTTTGAAATGGTATCAAATTGGTAGGAGCTGCTGAGGCACACTGGAGGGCAAAGCTGCTACTCTGAGGAGACCCGGGTAAGTGAGTTGTCAGAAACATGAAGTTCGATAAAGGCAAATCCTAAGTTCTGCACTTGGGACAGATTAATTTCATGAACACATACAGGCTGGGGACCAATGTACTGAAAAACAGCTTTGCTACAAAGGACCCAGCAGTCCTGGTGAACAAGGTGAGCGTGCATCAGCAGTGAATGACAAATACGTCCTTGGATGAAAGCGAGAGTCTAGACAGCAAGCTGAGGTGATTATTTCCCTCTTCAGACATAGTGAGATCACATTTTAAGTCCTACATCCAGTCTGGGACTCCCCAGTACAAGACAGACTGTTTTGGAGTGAGTCTGGCAGTGGACCATGAGACTGCCAAGGAGCAGCAAGGGAAGTTCAAGAGAGCTGGGACGTCCAGTTTTAGGAAGGGTTCTTCCTGCTGTCTTCAGATACCTAATGGGAGGGTACAGAGGAGACAAAGCCACACTATCGTTGGAGGTGTGCTGAGACAGGGTAAGAGGCAATGAAAGACACAGCAAAGGAAATTTTTATTAAATATTAGGGGAAAAGAGGTGACAGTGATGGTAGCCAAACTGTAGAACTGGTTGCTAAAAGAGGTTGTGGAATCTTCATCCTTGGAGATACTTAAAAACTTCACTGGGAACCTGATCTTAGTGGGTTCTGGTTTGAGCAGGAGGTTGAACTAAACGACCTCTGGAGGTCCCTTTCAACATAAAATATTCTATGATTCTATGGTTTTATTCTCAGTTCAAAAGTGATTATGGAAAATAATCACCATCTTGGTCAGTTCTGAATTAAACATTCGTAAAGAGTATACTTCAGACTTAATACAAGTATTCAGGTATTTTTGTTAACATCATGGCTCTGTTATATAAATTCTTACATGTTCATTGAAGGAACTGGGGGTATACCAGTATAAATGAAAAAAATAATTAGATCTCACACTTCAAAGACATAGTAGAGCTTCAATTTTATATGTAGAATTTTTCACAGCACACATTCTACATTAATTTAAAATTAAACAAGTCCTCACAGTGACATTTTTTCCACTGTATGAATTTGCTTTAAAAGGACAAATTTAAAATCTAGAACTAAATTTGGTGGCATTTGCAAACTTGCTGAGGGTATACTCTGCCCCATGATCCAGGTCCTTAATGAAGATGTTGAAATAGAAACTGCAAAGCTGGTGCAGCACCACAGAACAGTTCAACAACCTGTTCACAGTCTGCAGAGATATTAGTCCCATGAGAAAACAGCAGAACCCTGTCTGAGAGCCATAATTAGATGGTAGTCTGCATTTCTCAAAGAACATGGAGTTTGCTCCTGTCAGTTGCTGCCAGAATCAGAAGCCTCTCTTTGTTGGAAGTGGTGCTTGTCTAGTGGATTGGGTGGCCCTTTTAATACATCATGGTATGTGCGCCAAAAAACTGGGGCTATGTTGTGTTTTGTTTCCTCTTTTGTCTCCTTTGTCTTCTAGAAGGTAATATGCCATTCTCAGAATTTTTTTAACTGGCATATGATCCCTATACTTCCCTACTTGCCTCAAATGTATGGTTTGGACTGTCTTGTGATCCATAATTGTTTCTGACCTGGCCTCTCCTAACAGACTTATGTACTCAACAAGTATCTACTTGTACATATTTTCTGTTGTATGTTGTCACCCTTATGTCACTCCTTCAAATGGCCCTTCAGATGGTCCTTCAGATGGCCCTTGTAGAGAACAAGAACCTTTATCAAATCCTGCACATCGGCTGGGGCAATCCCAAGCACAAATACAGGCTGGGCAGAGAGTGGAGAGCAGCCCTGAGGAGAAGGACTTAGGGGTGCTGGTTGACGAGAAGCTCATCGTGACCCAGCAATGCGCAACTGCAGCCCAGAAAGCCAATTGTATCCTGGGCTCCATCAAGAGTGACCAACAGGTGGAGGGAGGTGGTTCTCCCCCTCTACTCCACTCTTGTGAGACCTCACCTGGAGTACTGCATTCAGCTCTGGTGCTCCCAACATAAATAGGACTTGGACCTATTGGAGTGAGTCCAGAGGGGAGCCACAACGATGATCAGAGGGCTGGAGCACCTCTGCTATGAAAGCAGGCTGAGAGAGTTGGGGGGTTTCGGCCTGGAGGAGAGGAGGCTCCATGGAGACCTTATAGCAGCCTTCCAGTACCTGAAAGGGGCCTACAAGAAAGCTGGAGAGGGTTTTTTTACAAGGGCATGTAGTGATAGGACAAGGGGAAATGGCTTTAAACTGAAAGAAAGTAGATTTAGGTTAGATATAAGGAAGAAATTCTTCACTGTGAGGGTGGTGGGGCACTGGAACAGGTTGCCCAGAGAAGTTCTGGATGCCCCATCCCTGGAAGTGTTCAAGGCCAGGCTGTATGGGACTTTGAGCAACCCAGTCTAGTGGAAGGTGTCCCTGCTCGTGGCAGGGGGCGGTCAAATTAGATGACCTCTAAAGGTCCTTTCCAACCCAAACCATTCTGTGATTCTAAGTTTCCTTTCACTTCTTAAAATCTGCAAAGAGGATGAGGAAATATCTGGGAGAAACAGAAACATCTTCCCTCCTTAAAAACTTACCACTAACTCATTCAGTATAGGTATTTGAGTATTTAGACATCCACACATATGTTGCACCTTTTTTTTCTTTTGTAAAAAATCAATGTGAAATCAGCAAAGGAATCTATCTCCTTTTCATTGATTCTAAAGGCATGCAGACAACTTTGCTAACACGCAAATTTAATGGCAAAGATAGTTAGTTTCATCTTTACATCAGACTTCAGGTTTTAATGGCATTAGGAAATTAAACAAGAAAAGCAAGAGGAAAATACTATTAGCATCCACAGAGCTGTTCATCTGCTTCGCTTTCTTTCACCACAACAGCAAGCAATGGAAGGAGCAAGATTAAAGCCCAGAGTATGGATATCATTTTAGAGCTATGCAAATACAGAGAAGCTAAATGATCATACCTCGGCTGTACACGCCTAACGCAACTCGTGTTTCACTTCCCAAATATACTGGGTTTAAAACAGAGCAGACTGCAGTTTTGATAACATCTGCTACAACAAATAACAAAAAAAAAAAAAAGAGTGTGAAGTCTGATGAATGTTTAAACAGAACATTTTTTATGGATCAGCTAAATCTTTTCTGCTTTTTAATTAAAAGTAAAGAAAATGGAACTTAATTATCCTGTAAAGATTAGCTTGTGGGCATCTTCCTGTAAATTACTTCTAATTGAAAGCAAATTGTCAAGTGACATTCAAAGTACTGTCCTTTAAAACACAGCTGTTCTATTGCTGATTTCAGTACATTACAGTGCTTTCTTGATACAGTAAGGCATATTTGAATATTTTAACAATTTGACTGGTTTTGTATGGATTTCCATTTAGTATATCTTAATCACATTCCCTCCTCCAAAAATTGGAAGAAATATTAGCTACCTTATTGTACCAAATATCCTAAAGTAATTTCTCTTTGCCTTTCATTTTGAAGCTTATCGGTTAACCACTGATTAGCATGTGGCATGGGTAACCAGTTCCCATGCTGGTAGCCTGCTACCTAGCCTGCTACCTAGATCATTTCTACTGCTGGGAGCCAATTTACTAGCAAAAACATTTTAAATATTTGAAGAAATTTCAAGTTGTTTTATTGTATCAACTACAAACTGACAATTTACATTCCATTTTAGTTATTTATAAATTTATGAATTATTGTGATAGTATTTGATATAATTTCATAGTAGATCATTAATACTCAAAGAGTAAGATAAAACTACAGAACAGTAATATAAGTTTATAAAATATATTCAATCATTTTGATAAAACACTTAAATGTGAGTTATTCTACTTGGAACTGCAACCTCGACCCCAAAACCTGTTACTGTCTTTTATTAAATCTCCTTGAGACTGCCAGATTTCATTTGGATTGATTATATTTCAGCCTTCTCCTTGCACATGCTGATTTACCCCAGGAAAAAGTAATTTTATCCTACAACTATAAACAAAGCCAAAAATAAACAGAGGTGAATTTCACATTTCTACAAAAATTACTGTAACATTTGGCATTTCTAGTGTGCTCCTCCCAATTTTACAAGCTTTATTGCCTCCAAGACTGAAGTATACACACACCTCTGTGGCAGTGAAAATAGATTCTTAAAACTTGTGTGATGCTCTTACATCATTAGGTTTGGAAAACATGTCTACAGTTGAACAGAAGTGGCTTAAGAAGGGTGCTTGGACACATTTGTTTTAGACGGCAAGAAGTACTACTTGCATATTAGGGCTGTGACATATGGCGAATTCCACAGTTTGCCAGCACAAGGCTGATGGTGGGCTTGAAGCCCCAGGTGTAGGAGAGGGTGAGCTGGAAGGGACTGCTCAAGGTATCATTTGTTTTTTCTCAGAACCAGCTGCACATGCAGCTTAGACATTTTGTAAGCAAATGGTGGTATCACTGGGGACCTAATGCTTGTGAACCACTCACAATATTTCCCCTTCTCTTTTTATCTCCAGAATGTACAACACATGCCTTGCGGCACTAAGCCAAATTCAGACTCGTGTGTGCTTCAAAGGATTAATGTTTGCCACACTAGAAAAGTATTTACAAACATGCAATGTCATCACTTGGTTTGGGGAAAAGTACCGATTTCTCTTACTTTAGTAAAAAGTTGTAAATATCGATCTAAAATAATGATAAGAAAAATTTAAAAGCACAATTTTAATAAGATCTTAATTCTGTTTGAATTTAGTATCTTTGGTTTCCTATCAGGCTTATCATGTATCTGAACGACGTAGTAAAAATAAACTAAAAAAGTAAAAAAAAAAAATGCAGACTAATTTTTATTGTATCCTAGCTTCCACTCCCCAAATATAATGTTATTTTTTCCCCCCCACCATAAGCAGGAATGATATAGGAAAGAAAACCATCTTCCATTACATCCTAAAGGCAATGAGATACATGGTTATTCATATTTATTGTGGAAGTAAAATTAGAACAATTTTACTATATTCTGCATAAAATACACTTAAATCCCTGAGACATACAGGACATCCAGTATATTCTTAAAAGCAGTGGTTTTCAATCTCAGTTGCAGATTGTATTAAAAGAACATCCTACATGATCAGCAGCTGGTGTCAGCCATAAGAACGCAGCTAATGCCCTCACAATCATTATGCACCATTAGCAGTGCAGTAGTCACCTAGGACAAGATGAAAAACCATCAACTACTTGATCTTTCAAGATCTTAGATCTTTCAAAATCTAAGATACAGCAAAACAGACTAGTAGTGGTTCTTGTCATTGTTGTGGTTTAGCCCCAGCCTGCAACTAAGCCCCACACAGCCACTCGCTCTGTTACTCTATCTCACTCTGTTAACTCTATCCCATCCAAAACCAGCACATTCATGTTCTCTAAAGAACATTGGAAATCAAAACCAATAAAGATTATTGCAAGTAACACATTTAATACCTTCGTCAGAATGCTAGGAGAGTTCATTTTTACCATGGTGTAACTATCGAGGCTCTTTCCTGCCTCTAAAACCTTGAGGGAAATACATGTGCTGCCAGGGTATGCCTCAGCAACCTCATCAATACTGACTATGGGCTATGCCAACAGACTTCTCTGTAGGCTACAGCATCTACTAGAAGATACACAGAATAGAATGCTGAAGCTGAGCCTACAAATCATTTAAGATCTTTACTTTCATAAAAATGTTCCTGAGAAGATCACCTCAACTTAATATGCCCTTCTGACATTCCCACTCAAACGTTTCATTTTTTCCCCCTTTTTCAATGTGGTGTCCAAACCAGCACATCCAGTGCTGTGCTGCAGTGCACTGGAAGTGCAGATAGGGGGAAGCATAAGCCGAATTTTGTGACTAGAGCCAACAATTTAATTTTTATGTTTTAATTTATGAACGTCTTATTGGTTTCTGCAGTAATGTTCCACATAATCCTCTGGCAAGGCAGCTAGGCATTACTTTTGTTCTGACATCTATCATGAAAAGAAGACAGGAGATTGATAATGTACATTAAAGGGACAGAAGTCCTCAAAAGTTTCATGGAGAGGCCCTCTAGGATCTACAGGGAAATACCCTTTCTTAAGAGATGTTATAACAAAAAGTAACAAAAAAAACCCCAAACAACCAAACAAACCACCACACAAAAAAAGCAAACGAAGTCCACACGCACCTCAGTGAAGACCAATGTGCCTGTCACTAAACCACAGCTAATCTTGGCCAATAAGGAGATTTCGATTTAGGAATTAAAAAAAATCTGACAAACCATCAAACCTGGAGGAGAAGGGGGAGTATTAAAAGAAGATTCCCAAAATACATAACACTAATGGTCAAACTTTAGACTGTAGACTTATATGATCATTTGTCTATAAGCAAATTATACCCACTAAGAAAAATTATTTTACTCTTTTTTTGCTATTGCATATGGGGCCAAGAGTAAATCACACAGCATAGCTGAATAAACACAGTTTTCAGGAACCCTTATTCAATGCAGGAGTAAGGAACAGGTAAATCCCACAAATCTACCACACCTAGTATTGACCCTTTCTTCTCACTGAAGATTACAAATTTATGTTTTTTTCTTCCCTTTCCATGGGGGATTCTTTAGTATGGATATAAAGCTATCTATAAAAATATTAATAATTTTATTACTATTATTACAGCCATTATCATTCTTACACACTACTTGAATTACAATTCTAATTTAGGAACATTAACATACTTACAGAATCATAAAAATAGTTTTTTACTTTCAGAAAATGGCATCTGGGATTCTTTATGCTATTACACTATTTCCTGAACAGCACAGAGCTATGTCACTTACTGTAGAGAAGAGGAATATCATTAGACATGCATGGATGACCACCCATTCAACATATAGATCCCATAAGCCAAGCTCCAAGCTCTGTCTTGTGAGGTACAACAGACTTTGCCATACAGTTCTCTTACCCACTGTTCCCATTTTAGTGAAAGAAATACTTGAGGCTTTGACGTCTGCAGGAAGCAGCAGATTTTACACATTTTCCACTGCTCCCCCTCTTCAGACATCGAAACCATAGAAATCACAAGCAGAAACAACATAGAGCTTCCAAAATGTGAAGTAGCTCATTTTTCAGTAAAATCTACAAGTGTAGTAGTTTTCATAAAAAAAAGGTAGGGACTAAAACCAAGATCATTCCTATCTGGATTCAGCCTTCCAGACAGTATTTTTGGCATATTAATCCTGCCTAAGACAGCAGCCTAGCACTAAGGAATGTGCAAGCCTTAAATGCATCTTTTCATTAAAGCCAGATCATCTAAATCCCTGTATCGTGTACAAAAATGCAATGATAAACAATTTCACATACAATTCTGCTTCTGAAAGAAAATGAAGCCTACAAATCAGGGCATGTCTATTGCAACTTAGTATCCCCCATAAGATTAGGGTATCAGTGCTAAGAAACAAAATGTTCTTGTTATACTACAGAGTCTTGAAGGGGGGGGGGAAATCCCCCCAAAATCAATCTCAAAATTCAATAAGAAATACAAGATCCTAAAACTTTTCTTAGTTCCTTCAGAGTAGCCTGTCTAGAATTCTAATATTAATGGACTTCCATGTAAGCACATGCACATACACACACTCAGTTTCTGACACGTCTAATTTCTGGATTTGAAAAATGGGGGATAAAATTACTGATACACAAGGATGAACAATTACTCACTCCTTATCCTAAGGGAGCTAATAGGGAGATGCTTCCCTTTGTGGCTTCATGCAAATGAGAATTTGAATATTTGAGCAACATTTTAATGTTAATTAGCATTATTAAATACATTCCAGCTTTACATATGCGAAAATCTGTAAACTCTTTTTTAAGCTGAAATATCTGGCTCTTGTTCAAAATTTTTTTTAAACAACATAAAATGGAATTACATTTAAAACATATACAGGTAACATTTTTCATCTGACTTTATTCGTGAGGTGGATACAGATAAAAGATTTCTTATATACATGGTGATACTCAAAATTTCACTTCTATTTCAAAATTGAAAGGAAGTCATGTCACATGCTAGCACCTGTGGGATCTAATTCCTGGTTACATCCTGATATTTACATCATTATTAGGTACCCAACACAATGTAAGAACATAGTACAAACTATTGATTTCTTTTGAAAGTCATCTTCCCTGCTACAGAAGAAAACAAAAGCCCTCATTTAAGATCTTCAGAGAACAAAAATGTACTTACATCAAGTAAAATATAGTCACATAAAACTTCTATTTCTACATACGTTTTGCAGGGTTTTTTAACATGATCCACAATATCAGGATTGCATCTGTAAAAAGTTAGCATAATGAATTTTAAGATAGCATTAAATGGAAATTTCAGCTGGATGGGTAGAAATAATCTGAAATTCAGATTATCCTACGCAAAGTCTTCCATTCTATGGAACTCTGTAATATGCCCTTACAGGAGAGTTGTACCCAAGAAGTTCTTACAGGTATTTCCACATCCACTCCTACACTGCAGAGATTTTTCTATACCAATCTTCCAAGGACAAAAGGCGCAACAGGTTGCAGTATAGCAAACTATATACTAATTCTCAGACTTGAGGCTGAAACAGAATCAAGACTAGAATATCTTCCTTATGGACTGGGGCGGGGGGGATCCTACTCTAACTTTCACAAATTGCAAAAGAGAAAGTATTTGTTTTCAGCCTTCCTACAATGATCACATCTCTTAGTTACAAAGTAAAAATAATAATTTAGCAACCTAAACTAAAAAATTGTGATCAGAATTCTTCAATGTCTGTTTCTAAATACATACAAGTAATGCATGGGAAAATTACTGAACATTTCAGCACATTTTAAAAAAAAATAAGGAAAAAATGAAGAATTTGGGTTACAGCTGCTTCCTGAGCTACTAACTGCGAAAAGTTTGTGTTGTCGTAATACCTTTATTACAAACGAATATTTACTTAATTAAATAAAATGTTTTTATGCTATCAAGTTTAAACATGTTGTTTATGTTAGAATTCTCTTCTAGATGTATCATTGCTTATATGAGGTAGCTTTTTGCTACCTACAGCACTATTTAAGACAGATATTCCCCACATTTTTACCCCCAGAGCCAGGCAGCCTTAAGAATACTCTTTTCAAAAATCCAAGTTTTCACATGATTTACCTCAGACTGGAGTATGACTGCTGGGCTATATGAAGAAATAGATGCATACAGCAGTCAAAAAAAAAAAAAAATAAAGCCACAGAAGAATACCTCCCTTCTTAGAAGAAGGGTTTACATTCACAGATGAAATTTGTACATGCTCCTTCCAGCAATGCAAAAGTACTTATTATTTTGTACAATCTCAAAGTACAAGAATATCAAAGGATATAATTCACACAAAACTACTGTGTCTGTGTGTATATAAACACAATATAACAGTTACAAAATATATTTTCCCAGATTACGCAAACATCATAAATTCTGAATTTTTAAGAACTGCATATGCCTGCTTCCCATCCCATTTCACCTTCTTCCAAAATGATATTCTGTTAGTAATTTTAATCTATTATATCAAGAAATAACTTCCTGTTGAAAAGATTTTAGGCAAGCAGAACCATGATAAAAAATGCATTTCATTTATATGCTTTCTCCTCATATGAATAATATGAAAAAAATCTTCAGGTTTTATAATTATTTCTATTTTTGTCTTCTAACAATATAACTTGCTATATTTATCTAGGTTCTTATATAGTATCTGTCATATAACAATTTGAATATATTCCCAATATTTAAGCAGATAACAACTGCTATCACAAACACTACTTGCTATTGTCCTAAGTGATCATGCAAAATACCATGTAACTGACTTCTCGAAAGTCTGAGTTCTATTAAGCTTTCTCTCTGTTCATGAGCGCAGAGACTGACAGTTTAAGTAGGACATTCTGATAGATAAGGACAGCCTTGAAAGACAAAAAAATAATCATTGAGTAATTATACAAACATTAAATAGCTCCAAATTAACATATAGTATCAGTCATCCTTCTATATAAGTGGGAATATGCATGACGGAAAAAAGTTCAAAATTGGTATCTGTACCTTGAAAGTATGAAGTAAGTGCTTGTAGCAGAAGGATCACCTTTGGAAAGAAAAATAGAAGGATAGCTTGCATTCAACATCCCAGCATGTTGTTCTGGGTTCCAGATATTTTTAAAAAACCACAAACACTCAGGAAAAAAAAAAAAAGGGGGGGGGAAACAAAAAACCACACACACTTCAGAGTTCAACACTGATCTGACTACTAGTCTGATTTTTGGGCGCCTGTTTGCAGATGCGGTAGAGTTATCAATCCGAACAGACACACAATCCGGGTCCAATGTCACTTCTCCTCATTATGTTAATAGTTAATACATGCAAATGAAAACACTCTAGCAATTTGATTTCTTTGAAGATAGTTTGCATATTGTCTTAGCCATAATGACTGTACACTTCTCTCAGCCTCGATTTATGCAAGGGTAGTTTAGTTCATTTTATCAGCGCAAGTTCATTTTGACTGCTACTGGAATGTATGTGTGTGTTTCTTTTTTACCTTTCACCTAATTACCATTCAGGTACCATAAGCAGATTTTTCATGCTATTGGTGTTTTTCTTAATTAAGAAACAAATGAATTCTCCCTAGCAAAAAAGATGGAACAACAGAATAAGATGCCAGAGGCTGATGTTCTGCTTCTTAATTGAAGCTGCTTCATTGTTAGGTGTCTGTTATGAGGGGGCAGAAGTGTCATGAGTTTATTGTGAATAGTATAAAAATAAAGGCATAAATAGTACTTTTAAAATTACAAATACAGAAATATTAGCTTTAAAGGCATAGCTCAACTAAAATGTTCTCCCTTCCTTTAGAGAATAAGTTATTTAAGTATAAATTATTCTTCACAGCTGGAAAGCCCCAGGTTCTAATCCCAGCCCAGAGTGAATCCTTTCTTTTTCCTTTGTCTATTATCTGCACCCTGCTTGTGTGCTCATGTTGTTCAATTAAGGAGGTACCTGAATTTACCAGTGAGGGGAATTTTGTTTCTTTTCCTCCATCCTTTCAGCAGGCTCTCTCATGCTCTCTCCCTCCCTCTTCTCCCCCCCCACCCCCCGCCCCCCAATTGTGCTTTTCTGCTTCTGTTAAGTGCTAGGTTTTCCCACACAATCAAAACATCACCACTGCTAGCACTCAAAGGAAATGCATGATGGTATGCTAGTCAGGACAATATTCCCCCACTGTAATTTAACAAGAAATTTAGAACTTCTAAGGATCAAGGCCTCCTAGGAAAGTTGCATTCTTCTTTTAACACACAGCCCATGTACTAAGGGTCACAGTCCCCTAAACCACATGGCACATGCCACAGGAGGAAACTGGGGTTTGTACACAGAGACTGAGAGGTCCTTTGGTCCTAGAGTTTGGAACTGTAACACAGGGTCAAACATCAGCCTTAATCACAACAATTTAAATGACGGTACTACCACTGACATCTTATTTGTAATGAATATATATTAGCTGTGTAAAAACTGGAAAGCAAACATCTGACAGAGACTTCTGTGAAGTTGAGATTAAATCCTACTCCTCCTTGTGGGCATATAATCTCTGTTTCCATAGGAATTTTAAGAAAATAAGAACTACAAAATCAGTATCTCCCCCCCAACCAGAAGAAATTAACTCACTTTTCCATTCAGACACTTTTCCATTATGTGAAAAGGAATGCCAGGAAAAGGATGAAAACCAAAAATATGTTTTAGTATGGAATTAACCATGGATCAATTTTGAGATAATCCATATCATACTGAAGGGAAGCACTGTGTATTGTCTTGAAGAGTCCCAACAGAGATCAATCTTCTATAGAAAAATCTTTCTGCATTTTCTCCATCTGCCTTTATCCATGGTTTTGGACACACAAAATGTTGAATTTATTTTCTGTTTAATCAATGCTATCATACAATGTGTTTCATCAATATTAATACTAAATTGATGTACCTGTTGATGTAAAGTATGTGTCATAAGGCAGTGAAGGATGCATTTTGAAATGGAAACTATGGAAATGTGTGAGGACTTTTTTCCTCCCACTTCCTTCCTTTGAACATTTGCTGGAGGTTGGCTTTTTTTCTCTCAGCCAGAGAAAGCTAGATCCAACACATAAAGCTGTGGTGTATGCTGCTTCTATTTATAAGTCTTTGCTTTTTCAAAGGAAAACTCTGTAATTTCAGATTTTTTTTTCCTTCTTAAAATATACTAAGATGCCAAAACATCGGAAGAAATCAAACATTCAATTTTGTTCATTTTTCTACTGGTTTATGTGTGCAATTTCTCAAGCTTAACTGTTCTTGTTTTACACCATTTTTGGTGAGAAGAAAATCAAGCCACGTGTCAGTAGTTTAATTTCACAGAGAGCTATAATAACCAGTCACAAAAAAAAAAAAAAAAAAAAAGCGCTGTGCTGGTCATTTCCATATAGCGAACAACGAACAACAAACCTTAGCTCTTCACTGACTGGACTCCCTCTTTCTGCATCTCTGCTGCAGTTTCGTTTTGCCTCTCAATCAGTCTCTGACCTCCTCACATGGTGTCCCTGCCAAATTCTTGGCATTGGAAGTGAGGGGGAAGAGGCCATACCATAAGCGTGTTGATAATGAGGAGATAGAAATAGAAGACCAGCTGGATTGTCCTAATAAAGTATGTCTGGGATTCAGAGACACAACAACTCCCTGTTCAGGTCACTGTTCAGCATTTTAACCCTTTGCATTCCAGCTTGACCTTTCACTGATCTCCATTAAATTATTAAATTAACATTTAATATGAAATTGTACTTGAAAAATTCACTTTGATTTCAATGAAACCTATGACCTGCTTCTGTCTAACTGTATTTTAATTATGTCATTTTCGCCTGAGACATGCAAGTCAGTCCTGAAAGATGCTTTTTTTAATTCTTTTTTTTTTCCTTTTCTGTTATCTTAAAAATGCCAATACTGTCGTACTTGATCTTTGTTCTTTTGCTGAAGTACGTCGTGGGTAACTGATGCAATTTAAGAGCTTTCTAAATCTCTAATGTAGTAGGTTACTGTTTTCTCTTTACAGCAGTTATTAAGCACTGGAAATAAACTGGGTGCTAATACACACAAAAACCATCCTTAATTTACCTACATCAGTGACCCCTTAGTGCTAAGAAATCCCTATTTAAGCTGATTTGATTCAGTCTTTTACACTATCATGCAGCCCCCATATTCATTTATAGCAGTGATAAGACTGTCATCTCTAGTAACAAGTAAACTCAAGACAGGAGGAAAATAAACTTTGTGGGTTTGTTTTTGCTTCTTAGTCATACTTCAAATCTTTTTCACAGAGCACTATCAAGCAAAACGGGCAGAAACCCAATGCCCTTAAAGTCATAAACAGGGTGGCCAAAACACCTTTTGTTAACTAAGCTTATTTGCTCTTGCTATTAATTCTCCAGTGACTGGTCATACAAAACAAAGGTAGAATACCAGATAAAACACAACTATGAAGGACAGTCATTGCTTTCTTGAAAATTGCCATTGATTCCAATATGGCATAACTTCAGCAACTTTGCTGAAAAATTTTAGTTACTCCTTTAGAAGTATTCTGAAACTATTTATAGAAATCGTGAATCAAAAGTTGTAATTTCCCAGCTGTTATAAGACAGCAGTACTATATCTGGTGATACATTAAAAAAAACAAAACAAACCAAAACAAACCACACTTGAAAAATTACTACTGTGTTGTAGGGGGATTGTTTTTCACTCTAGAAATATTCTTTAAAAAAGGCAAATAATAACTAACTTGCAGACAATAAAACAAATTTAGGTCTTACCACTTACATTAATGAAGAAGAACTGATAAAACACTAGCATGCAATTGTTATAAAAGTATTTCCTCTAAAGAAATACATATAAATATGTAACAACAGTTATATTTCCAACCCCTCAGTTGCAGCCAGCAGAACACCAAGATCCACTTTTTCTATCCATTTCTATTTACTGGCAATTTTTAAAAGTGCTTTGAAGGTCAAGTGGGATGACCAAGAAACAGTGCCTTTTCCCAAATTCACCATTCCCAAATTTATACCATCCACCCAAATGACTATCGCTAACTTCTTCCCATGTACCTGGTGCAACAAGTATGTATAAGGCTCAACCTAATCTCTCCATATAGTGAATCCAGGAAGGGCATCGTGGCACAACTTTTACATAATTTCTGTTAACTCAGCAAACTAGTGGCTTTTGGAGTCCCTCTGGCAGTACAGGCAGACCAGCTATACATATCTAAGATCTCTTTTATTTCTTAATGTCAAAAACCTAACAATAGCTTCTTGGGCCTGGCTTTTCTTTATCAGAATGATGTAATCAAGGCAATAGGTTCCATCTCTCTTCTTTATTTAGACGTATTTCTACAACTAGCAAACTTTACTGTAGAGACAAGTAAAGTTAAAAGTACTCCAGAAACAGTACTGCATCAGGCAAAACAAGTTCAAAGGCCCTGGGATCTATTCCAGGTTCTACCAGTACCTGCCTGATAAGTAAGTTCCAGTCTCTGGCTTAAAGTTTTGCCAAAAACTGGGTAATGATATTGATTGCTCTTCAAAGAGGAAAAATACAAAGGAGCAAACTATTATTACTTACTAAATGATAAGGGAATGTAAGAGAAGTACACAGAAGCCTCACATTAAAATGCAATGAAGTCTGTCTACAAATTCCACCTACAGATTGCTCTCTATTACTAGCCAAGAACACAAACAATAACCTGTAAATCACTCTTCATTAATAGAGGGCTTATGGCCTTACCGTTGCTGCTTAGTAGTTTTCTTTTAACACCAGAATGTGCCCAAGAAAAATGGAAAGACCATACATGTATTATTAAAAAATGTTTAGTCTACGGACTATGGAAGGTGTCTTTCTATTAGTCTGTCAAAATATAATTCCTATAGTGAGGTCACCAATGCCGTATTTCAAAAGTGAGTCTGTTACACAGTAACAACTGTTCTACTCCCACAGAGATTAAGTAATTATCATAAAATAAGTAACTACCACCAGATATGAGGGACGATCCACTCAGTCAATCAAAATGCAAAAAAAGGAACGGCACAATAATCCAAATATATATTTGCTGTTATATGCAGATTATCACATACACAGTATCTTGCCTTTGCATGAACTTACAATCAGAACAAGCAGTGCATCATTAATGGGTAACACAAAATGGAATTCAAACATTTGTTCCACATACTTCACCAACAAAGTACTATTTCACATGAAATGCAGAACTTTTAACACAGACTCTCCTGAAGTTCCTCTAACAAGATGCCTAATACTTAAGCACCAAAACACAGAAATCAGAGGTGCCTACAACTTTTCTTAACAGTTCACATACAAATGCAATCACATAATTCAAGTATCAAAATATATTTGAATGTAAAATCTATCAAAGCTATCAATAATTACAGCTTACAGGTTTTCAATGTTCCTGCACATAGTACAAACAAGTTCTATGCTCTTCCCTCCCAAAAGAAGAAAGAAAAGGAAGGGAGAAACAAAAAGGTATTATAATGTCTTAAATTCCCTGGGTTTGGTTATTTCTTTCTCTTTGCTCTCAAACGAATGAACAGTGCTTCCTTCTTCATAATACTTCCCTTCTAGGAAGGGATCGAACTCCCACCAATTTTTTGAGGCTTTTCTCATGTTTAACAGCATTCAAGTCATCCTTCACAGAACCTGAAACTTAATGTAAATAAGCAAGAATACAATAGCAAATATTCAACATCTTACATGGGAACAACTTAGAATGTAAAAACTAGAGCATAAAAATCAGAACTTTCTGTGAAAAACTTAAACAATGAAAGAGAATGAGATGACCACATATGGGTGAAATACTGTTTTATGAGTAATTCCATCAAATCTAAACTAAGTGTTGTGTGATAGCTCAGTTCCCATAAATACATTTTATTTTCACTGAATCTTACATTCTATTTTTCAAAAGGCTGAGAATAAACATCATCACTCTCTTCAATTCAAAACTTTCTACCCCTGCCAACTTTATTTCATGTCTGTATCCATTCCTTATAAAGGTAATTTACAGAAATTCAAAATCCTTCATTTACAGCCTTGTTTTATATTGCTTCTATTAGCAAAAGGATTCACAATCTTTATAAATGCAGTCCAGTTTACCATAATATGCATGCTTTCTTTGTAATGCTATACTGTTATACATTTCGGTTTATTATAAATGAGAGCTATATGAAGCAAGTAATTACGCATACATTGAAGATGCATCATCCTTAAGGTGCAAAAAACCCCACCAGACTTGGAATTGGCCTTTGATTTTTTTTTTTTTTTAAGAAAAATTTGTCTAGGCATAATATTCTGTATAAAAATGACTGTCATCTTAAAATCACTCAGAATGTAAAACATCTGATATGTATGAAAGAGGAACTGGTTTTGGCACAGTAGTTCAACATTTCAAAACTTAGGATAACAACCTAGGGGAGATAAACTATGTATGATTGTGCCTATAATAGCATAACATTAAAATCCAAGACAGAGAACCTATTTCCAAGACAAAACTTCACACCATTAGTAGCAGCTTAATAAAACAGTCACGGCATACTCTTCAAGTTCAGAGGTTTCATTGTAGCTCCCCTATTTATGATCTTGCTATAAAGTAAGATTTTAATCTGAAATGAAGTATTTCTGCAGGTCTTTTGGAAGACAGGAAGGAAAATCTTCTAATAGCTATACTTGGTTATTTTAACATGCATTAAAGTCCAAGGTATAGAACCCATTTCTATTAAACACACATGGAAATTTCCAGTAAAAGAAGGATAACAGGACAGCTTAACGACAGAAACGAGCATGAAAGAACCTGGATGCTACTCCTGAGAGCACTACTTAGGGCATATTATTAAATGATTTCAGCAAGAGCTGTAGGTGTTGAGAATCTCTTAACGTACAGGCATCAGTATCTAATGAAAAAAAAAACCCAAAACAAAACAAAAAATAACAACAACAACAAAATGGACTGAAAAGTATGGACCATTGTAGGAAACCCAAAACTTAAGTGTTCATATTTCTGTCACTGAAATTGAGGTATTATTTCCAGAGTTTGCATGTTTCAAAGGGTCTGTTTAAGATACAGCATACAAGATTACTTGAAAAGAATAAAAAATAATTACTTCATAATTTCTAGCTATTTGCTTATGAATAATAACTTTACCTGTAGCATGTTTTTTTCTTCAGACAAATTAAGTGTATTTTATACTAAATTGCTGCTATAGATCATATTACATGCTTCAGTTCATACTGATCCCCACATATATTGAGATTCATATGTGCACACATTTATTTAGATATTAGATATTAGATATTTAGATATTTAGATAAAAGTATAATTTTAAGGAACTCTTAAAAAAAGATACTGTTCCCAAGTCCAAATTAGTAGGTAAAACACTTCCATACATGCAGACACACAAAACATGACCTGTTATCAAGACGGTTATTCAAATAATTTATTGCAAATATGAACTGCCATTGAAGAATCATGTATAGCTATTGTTTTCAGTTCACCATAGGTAATAATAGGGAAGCCTCTAAAAAAGATGCCAAATACCATCTGCATCTCGATACTTTTAGTAACAGGAACATCTGTCCCCTAAGAAATGGATGAAGACCAGCAAACTCAGTGTGAAGCATTGTAAAGTTTTTCTTACAACAAATCAATATTTTAATAATAATTGTGATGAGTCATCACCAATTATTTTTTATGTTATTTTAACATCCCTGCAAAAAAAAAAAAATCCGTATCACTGCACAACTCAGCACTCCAGTAAATAGCATTCCGGAAGAATGTGGGGCTAGATTAACATAAAACTGTACCAAGTTAAACATAAAATGTAAGCCAAAACTGCAATCATCTTCCTGATGGGATCATATGAATCCATATTCTCAAAAGATTTTTCTGTGAATGCAAAAGTGGGGTTTCAGTTTCAAAGACAAGTACATCTGTGCAAACTAGGTGTGATTCTTCTCTTACGCTGGTATTGCATGGTGTAATGTGTACCATGCCACAAATGACTCTCATGACCCAAAACAATTTAAGCATAGCAAGAATAACAGTCTAAATTTTTTGTTCTCATTTGTTTTACAGTGCAAAAGCCATACCTTCTAAAACAATGCTTTGACTGAAAATCGATGCTGAAAAACAAATTCAGCAAGAACTTGGTGGCATAAGAATTCCATAACAGAATTTTACCTTCTTTCTTGACAGTGAAAACTTCTGAACCAACAGTCAAAAAACATCAAAACGAATGTCAGGCTAATCAGACCAGTCATAACATCCCCAAAGCACACTCCCACTTAAATGAGATTTCCTAAGCTGCAGGACTAATCATAAAATTACACAGTCTAGCTGGTCTAAGTAGCTGATTGTTACTCTTCATTTATAAAAATTGCTGATCTTGATTATTTTGGCTACATGACTTCCCCCCCCTTTTTTTTTTGATTCACCAGCCCTGATTTTCCTCTTTGTATAATTAAATGAGTCTCAGTTGTATACCCTAGAGGTGTAAAACTCCCAAAGAGGCAACAAAGCAGGCTACCATCCCTGGTCAGATCCAAGCACCATACTTTGAAGAAGAGTCTAATAAAACTCTTTTCAGTTTTATTAAGTAAAATTACATTTGGAAAACTTCAGTACAAGACATTCAAAGAAAGAACTACTTATTCTGCGATGCAACACGTTTGTCAAAGAAATGCACCTGAAAATCTGAACC
Source organism: Phalacrocorax carbo (assembly GCF_963921805.1). Classification (NCBI taxonomy): domain Eukaryota; kingdom Metazoa; phylum Chordata; class Aves; order Suliformes; family Phalacrocoracidae; genus Phalacrocorax; species Phalacrocorax carbo. Next base: position 21,861,901 of record NC_087514.1, read on the forward strand.
CTATCTGCAAATTATACATGGGCATTTATAGCTTATTTCAGACCACTTGTAGTAATGCTGTGAGAGCTAAGCATAGTAACGTATGAAAACCCAATGAAGCTCTGACGCTAAAGGGATGCACCATCATATTAATAAAAATGGAAGAAGCTCTTAAACACTTCCACAGTCTTGTCTTAAATCTGCATTCATAAATACTTCTCTAGGCCTTCAGTTGTGTGTTTTAAAACGTGCCTTTAACACATACCTCAAAAGAGGTTTACAAAATAGCCAGGATAAAACTGTGTATTCTTCAACAAGACCTTTTTTTATTATTATAATTTCTTAAATGACAGGACCCCAGAGATTAGACAGTAAGAAAACAACCTTTCTTGAAGTATAACTAATCACTGTTCAAATGACCACCAGTTCACCTACACTGATCACTTATTACTGGTAGCACTCCAGGTTATACTACAGGTTCTTTCATACTGCATTCCAGCTATACTATCAGCAGTACAGCACCTTGCAGAATTCATCTTACTGATATTAAGCCAGCAGCATTAGCTGAGACCCAACTGTCCTTTGGAGATGTGACCCTTAAAACTCAGAGAAAAGCGATACATTATAAAGGATTTCTAGAGTATCAAACTGTCCAAAAATCTAAATTCAAATCCAAGCTTTCCAAATTCCAATTCTGTGGCAGTTGTACACATTTTCATGTCTGCACTGAAAACCTTTTTCATTTAAAAGCTATTATGTCTTGATTTTCATTTACACACTTTTTCCCCTTCTGTGACTGTTACACAGAGAGTGCTAATTGTAAATGTGCTCTGAAAAAATGACACCACAGAAAACCCTATAAACACTCAGATGTTTATGGTATGATCATAGGTTGATAATAATATCCGGTTCACAAAAATACACTTCACAAATTTATTTTAATTATATTTAAGCACACTGTGCATCTAGTGAAAAATACATACTTCTGTATATGCAGTACAATGTGCCATCCTGTACATAAGGGGTCACAGAATAACAATATGTCACAAGCTGAAGTTAATTTATCTACGATGTTTCATTACAGTCCCTCAATATATATGTAACACAAAACTCTCATTGCGGCTGCAGTAACAAATTTACTGTGGAAACCATTTTTAAAAATCAGAATGTTTATCAATCATGTAATGCTTTAAATTGTGACATTTTAAGTGAATACAGAAATTAAACAGCAAAAACTAGTTATTTCTGTAATTCACTTGCCCAACAGGTACACTCCCTGTTTTCATTCCCTTCTCTCACAACTTACAGCCTTATTTTTGTATTAACACTGACCAGATTACTCGGCCTTTCAATGGACCATGAAAAGTTAAGTCTTGCAACTGAAGAAAAACATAATCCAATACCCCACCTTGTGGGAACCCAGCACTGCCTGACACTACACAGAAACCGACCTTTTTGTCCTTCAGACTTGCCTACCAGGCCCCATCTTCTATCGCAAAAGCCAAATCATCTGATCCCAAACTAACTGTCAACTGCTTGTGATGGTGAGGAAGCCAGACATCAATCAATCAGTTTTTATCAGAGCCACTCTTCGTTTTTCTGTTGTGCTCATCTTATCATCTGACCCAGTTGTAGCCCTGACTTCAGAAGCTTAAGTAACTTGATGACAAAATATGCGTCTGTTTGTCCAAGATGCACATTGTTAAGGAGTGCACTTGTATTTTTAGCAACTAGCTAATATTTTTTTCCAGATAAACTAATATTCGAGATTTTCCTCAGTTCTTAAGTTTTAGTGTTTACTGAAATAGTCATTCCAAAAATACATTGTGGTATCAAGCATGTTTAGTTTTTTTTTTTTAAATAGAAATATTTATGCATTTTAATTTAAAAAATTAGGCAGTTTCCTTAAAAGCTGATGTTATTTGCAAGCCAAGGACCTCTCAGAGGTAATCCATCCTATTCACATATGCAGCACCATTCAATTGTACTCCAACATTGTTCGTATGAATATGGATTATTGACACATTAAAACCACCCAAAACGACAGTACTTCTATGGACATAGAGATTTTCTATTTTGCATCCCACAAAACCAGAGGATTTTCCTTATGTCCATTCTGAAATGGACAAAGTACAATTAGCAGATACAATACTCGAATACCAATTTGATTAAAAGCTTTCAAAATTCATCTGTTACTGCTTCCAAAAGTCTTTTCATACACGTCCATTAACTGAAGACTGTAACATTAAAAGATGGGAGGGAGTGGGGGCAGGGTTTTTAAAAAAAAAAACCCCAAAACTACTACTGCAACTTCAGCTTTGAAAATTTTACCATTGTCTTTGCTGGTTTCACAACTGTGCCCTAGTTTGATGCATCAGTTACAGATGGTTCGGTTTTTTTGCGTAAAGCTGTATAAAATGTATTATGAAGGTCCTTGCTGTACTTCGAAACTTTTCAAAGAAGGGATCTTTATTGCCATTTAAGATGAAGCCTGAATTTGAAAGTGAAAAGTGCAGACAAAACCTAAGGATCTATGGAATATACGCATAATTTCAAGTAGGTCTGACAACGTCTTAGCAAATTTTTTTTCACCATATCTTATAAACATTAACCTTCATGCTTGATAATAGAAATATAATCAAGTATTAAATGGCAGAGTTCTAATGATGAGCCCAATTTACAGGAGTAAAACACGGCACTTCCTTTGAGGTTTGTGCTGCAACTACAAAAGTAAAAATAATATCACCCTCTACAGAATTTCTTCTCGGCCTAAATGAACACCTCCATGTATCATCAGAAAAAGTATTTTCAAGATTATTCCATTTCAGCAGAGAAAATCTTTACAATAGACACACGAAAAGACTTCTCTCACCATATTTGGGTCTATGAGGAATTTCCTATTTTACAGTACAATTCATTCTGTTCTCATTAAAAATGACTTTTCAATAATAATTGCAATTATGTTTAAAAAGTAATTACATTTTTCTATAACCTTTTTGCCACAAAAATATGTAGACTTCTAGTTTTCACAGATAATATGAAAAAGAACATGTATGGCGCGGGGGGCAAAACATAAACAATTCATTTACACCTGGTCCCTATTCTACTCTACGTTCTAATTTTACATACACCAAACTCTTGCATACTATTTGTGGTTGTGCATATTTTTAAGCTCCTATCCTACAAACGTTTGCACATTCATTTTTAGTATTATCATCAACAGAACTGTTTCTATGAATGAAGTTGAAGAGTGTGTTCCTTAAGTTCCTCATACAATATTTTTATACCTTCCAAAAAGGGCTAGACAGATAGAAAACCCAGTAACATGGAAAACATTGTCGTATTTTATTGCTATTGGTATTAATACTTTATTATTTAGAAAGGAAAAATGGAAAATTGTCTGGATTCAAGAAGATTTCTACTGTCCTCTGCTATACTGTATATAAGGTAAAAAGACTAAGTACAGTGAAACCGGCGTGTGACATGCAGTTCTATCAGCTAATCACAGGCTGAAAGCTTCAAGTCTAGTTGTCTGGAAGAACAAAGCAACATCACTCTAACTCATCTCTGTGAGCACAGAGAGTAATGTATGAGAAGAGTTTATAAAGAGGTGTCCAAGTAACTCACCAACTACTAAAGCACTGCCATTTTTGATAGTCTCTTACTAAATTGTATTCACTTTGTAAACCTACTGTAATTGAGCAAACTTTGATTATCAAAGTTCAATAAAATGATACAGTAGTAAAAAATAAGAAAGTTAAGGTCACGCTCTAGCTTTCTTTACGCACTTGCATTTAAGAAATTGCACAAATATAAATAAAGATTGAAAGGACAAATAAGCCTTGCACCAAATTAGCTCTACAAATATAAAAAGGTTTCTGAGGATTACTAATAAAACCACCATCTCACTGCCTAAACATGTTTTAAAATCCTAGGTAATTCTTCAAAATATTAAAAAATATTAGCATTTACGAAGGGTAACAATGTTATGTAACACCCTTCTTCAACATAGGAAATATGGGACATAGGAAAAATGAGAAGATAGGTGGAAAATAACCAGGATAAGATTTATTCAACATCTGTAATAGAAAGACAGGAACGTTTTTTGTTTATACTTTTAAATTATACAAACTCTTTTCATTGTTATACTTACAGAAACAGTATCAGAAGCTATTAAAATATAACTGAAGACTGTATACATTTATATCAAGCTAAATCCCTTTTTTCTTTTTTAAAAGAGAAAAATCTGCTATGACAACCACCCGCATCTGCTACCAACTCATGATGGCATTACCCTTTCAAAGCATTAGATAGAACTGAATAATCAATGAGAAATGTCAATACCGAGAAGTGATTCCTTCTGCAGTGCAAGCTTTATGCAAGCGTTTGGGTTTTGTTTGGTTGGGGATTTTTGTGTTTTTTACAAGAACTCTTCTTCAATATTGCAGATGTACTGAATTGCTCTTATTACATTTGGGATTTCCCAAAACAATATTTATCTGCACCAGTAAGACACACAGACTTTTTGTTACTTCACACCCTAAGAATGCAAAAAAAAATATGCTATTAGCCAATGACTAGGAGGCAAGCATATTGATACTATTAATCTATGTCTCAAATACAGCATGTCCTAAGGGACTAGCAAACAAACAAATACACACATACATTTACAAACAAATGGGTAAAGAAAGTGCACTTGTTTCTCAAAGCAAAACTTGTGCTTGTAATCGTTAGGTCTTTAAAGCTCTCATAACAAGATTTAACCACGCTGTGACAATATATACTAAGAAGTCTCAGGTGCATTCTCTAAGATGAGGACTTCTAAGAAGCACTTAAAAATACAGAAAAAGGGAGCTGTGACATGATAAAACAGCATTATCAATATTATATTATCAAAAAGTCATGAGATAATTGTATCAACTTATAAAACTCAAAAATAACTGTAATTAGACTGTAATGTTCAGATTTTCCATTATGTCTATTTGCCATTAATTCAGGAGTGAATGGAACATTGACATTATTTCTCTAGACTTCTCAGACACTTTTCTGAAAAATCTCTTAAGGGAGAATGCCTAATAAAATATGTTCCTTCTACCGATTCATATTGTATGTTTCTGTGCTAATTCTATACTTATCTTCAGCCAAATTGAAGGAATCCTAACCATACATTGCATGTGAGAAGTAATATTACTGCATAAATGCTATAGAATTTCCATACTTTCACTTTAAAAGCCATTTGCCCAATGCACAAATTACTAAACTGTAAATAATCCTGACTACACAATTCTCCTCTACCATTGTGTCATCTCGAAAAGACAATCCGACAGTAATGGTAATGACACCCTCTCGGACAAGCCTGTGGGCATTAATATTTAAATCTTACCTATCCCTTGTGATTGGAATTCAGCCTCTATTCACAAACAAAAACTAAATCAATGTTCTTAGAGTTCAAACTAGATCCCTAAACAGTTTGCCACTCTCCATGCACAGATAAGATAAACTTTCTTTGACCCAAGAGATGAAGTTGCCATGACGATCAGAGAGTCCACTTTCTATATTGATATTTTGCTGATGTAACAACAAATAGAACCAGATCCTAGGACTGATAATGGTGATTAATTAATACTAATATTGATCCCTACAAGCAAGAGACAAGGCTATTAACTTGAAGCCTGAAAAGTCAATTGTTACCTGTGGCAGAGATACTAGCAACTGATTTTGAAACATAATAAACAAATGTGCTATCTTTATGCTAATACCTTTAAAGGGGTACATCCCTTTCTCAAGCACAGCAATTTCACAGTTCAAACCTATTATTTTAATTAAATCTTCTCATCTGCATCCAAAAAAGAGAAATGAACTTCAAGATTTCCAACAGAACCCATGTAAAATGCTACAAACTGAATACCTGTAACACGAACTACTAAAAGCACTCTTAAAGAATGGAGTGCAAAGAAAGCTTAAGCAGACTTTTTTTAAGAATATGTAATACACAAGTCATAGGATTTTTAATATAAAATTGTGAATATACATTTATCTAGCAGGAAGCCTATTTGGTCCCTCATTTGAATAGAAAAAAATAACAAAAACCCACAGGTGAAAGCCTCACTGTGAAGATAACATCCTTGAAGGCACATCCATGCAAATCAAAGAGCAAAACTGGCTTCATCTACCATTTAATTTACAGGCTATATTTAAATTAACTGCAATTATATCTTTGCGTTAGAGTGACTGCCCACAAACTAAATTTGAGACATACATACTGTTAAAATACCTCATCAAGCATCTCTGAGAGCGTTTGCCCTCTTTGCAAACATATCAAAACAGTCACAAAAATCATCTATGTGTAATATGAAAGAAAAAAACTCCTCTCTTTTTTAAAAACAAAAATCTTCTCCAACTTGTAATTTGCTGTAGTCATCTTACCCAGCAAAATAGAACAATTTTCTTCTGACTTAAGAACCGGTGTTTTGATCAAAGAATGGCTTTTACTAGCATGCTCTATGACTTTACAGCAAGTTTTCTTATTAGTAAGCTACCTTTGTAGTACTTGTGAAGTATATTTTATGTTTAATGGAAATAATGAGCACTACTGATGGTAGCTTGGTTTCCTCCTCACTTCATTAAACAGAGCCCTATGCAAATCTTTACATTAGCTATTATACAGCTAACAAAAATAGGACTTAGCAGATACCAGAAAAAAAAGAAAATGCCTAATTGCATTATTTTCCCTCTCAGCTGAGTGTCTTGAAAATATTTACATTTCTATTAATACATGACTGCTAATATAGATGCCTTTTTAACATACGGTGTGAATATCCTACAACATAAAGATCAATTGTTTGCAATGAATTAATACTCAGTCTCAGAAAACTAAAAATCATCATTCATGATTCATACTCAAGAGGTGCAGGCAGCTGCTTACCTAGTGCTCTGCTTTGATTAAACTGAAAGCATTCTAAGTGCCTTTAATGTGCTACAGTGCAATTTAAAGGAGAGTACAAAGTGAAACTCTGTCAGAGAAGAAAAATGTCTATTTTTAAAAAAGATAAAGA